>NC_057796.1:148176195-148206350 GCF_018294505.1 Triticum aestivum
AGAGCCACTTCACCGAATGGCTTGTCCACCGCTCCAGATCTCCTTGACCGCCATCATGGTCCACCGCACCGGATCTGCTTAACCGGCGCCCTCGTCCACCAAAGTGTAGGCCCTTCACTAACTCCCACGTCCTCCCCATCGCTGGCCCTTCATACAAACCCTCGTCCGCCGCAACAGATCTGCCTCACTGAAAGCACTGTACACCGCGCCCGCCGAAGCCTTTGTCCACTGCACCGGACCCGCTCCACGGACGCCATATTCAACTCCACCGGCCTCGCTTTACTGACGCCGCAGCCTCATCAGGTTATTTCGATTTGTACTCCTTCGTTTTTTCTCTTCTTTATCATGCAATTGTTCACTTACCACAGATGAGCTTTCTTGTATGTTGACAGGCGCCGCAAACCGAAGCACCGCAGCCGCTTCAGCAACAGCGACAGCCGGCCCAAACTCAACCGCAACATGAGCACCATTGACGATCCTTAGCTATCAAGTATGTCAACGATACCCATACGCCGCCGAGAATCAGGTACTATTATCCAACGGCCGGCGCCTACGTTCACTTTCTTAGCATAAGCGCCGCACCTTTGAATTTCTTCAGGGCATCATACAAATTTTTCATGAGACGTGTTATTCTGCTTGCACCTGTAGGGCCATACTTCCGGCAGTGAACATGTTACATGTGCTAAATTACATACCAGTGCACATATAGTTAATATGCTTTAGTTTTGTCCTAAGTATTACTGTACTTCCTAGATATCACTGCCTAATATTTTACTTCTTGCATGCTGTATTTATGATAATGGTGTTATTCTGATGCCACCTGTTGGTTCCATCAGACTGATTCATGTTCTCTATGCTTAATTACACATCAACAAACTAGCATGTGGTTCCGCTGCTTTTGTTCGTTTTACCCTACATTTTCTGATGCTAGCTATTAAATTACTGCTCCAAGCCTATGTTCATTACTTTTTTGTGTGTTCTTGATCTTCCCAAGTTGCATGACTAATTTGATGCTTCTATTAATTATGGAGCTGCCAACCCCATCAAGCAAAATATTTGTTCTTTTAGGGCTGGCACCTCGAACAAGCATAAAAATAGAGTGAAGCAGATATATTGTCGTGTAAGCACACACCCTTCTTTCATTAGTTTACCCTTGATGATCAATCCGAACCAGTGCATGCGATTAAAATTAATTTTACCTAAATAGAGGGTGCAGAATAAACGACAACAACTAGATTTGCAACCACGGGATGCTGACGATATCTTCAAAGAACATTGCAACAGCAGCGAGGCTTCATAGCAACATATGGTAAGCTAGTGTGTTTTAGTACATGTGAAATGTAATGCGTGTGGGCTGCTTTCTTGGCTTGTGCCCTCAACCTGTTCAGTTGTTTGCTTTGCTGTATTGCTTGATTCGAATGCTTGTTTGTTACTTGTTAGGCTATACCTGAGTTGGCCAATATGTCAGCAGTGCCTGCTATACTATCATAAAGAAATGCATGCCTAGTTCATTTGAGTCCTTAACTTTTCCTCCGAACTTCATCACAAGACTGTCTTCGTAGTTTATACGAGGCCACAGAGTTAAGTGCTTTCTCAGATTATTTGAACTGCTTAGATGCCTTGGCAACTTAAATATAGCGGTGGTACACTCCCTTTCAACTAGGGATGTCAACTGGGCCCCGTTTAATCCCGATTAAAGTCCACTAGTGGTATGATAGTTCAAAAGAGTTTTTGTTTTTTGAGGAAAATGAACTAGGGAGCTAGCAAAAACTAACTAGATGGGACTGGCATGTCATTTATTTGCCACTTACATCCCTAGTTTCATCTTACCATTTTAATTTCTTTTCGGCTGATGCTGCTTTGAACCATTTAAATATAGCTTGCCATGCTCGGCAATAATTCGTATGTCGTTTACCATGTCAGCTTACTACCTGGATCATGCGATAACTATCTCTTATGTCCAACGGAAACCTTTCAGGATGCCGTTCACACTAGGACACAATGCACAACCCCAGAATCTATTTGTGGAAGCAGTGTGCCATCCATGTTACCAGATGGTAGCTGTTCAGAGGCACACCGCCGGAGAGCAGTCTGAGCACATATATTATAGTTCTTGAGGCTCTACTAGAGGCAAAAAGAGATGGTGTGGCTACCATGAATGAGGTAATCTTGATCTCGAGGCTGGAAATTATGCAATTAGCTGCACAGATTATGCAAGCAACCCAAGAATTGGAGGAAGTAAGAATGCTGCATTTGAAGACGGAGGAGGTCCTGCTGTTTCTGCTATCTGAAGCCCAGGGTAATCCCGGTTCTTCTTTAGATACCAGTTGAAATTGTCAATAGATTATTGTACTTGCATGTTGTGTCATGTCTCTGAATGGATTATGTTATAAGACCCCCTATGTTGTCCATGTGTTGTAATGATCCGAATTTTTTAGGCGAGGTAATCCTCAGTAGTTGTATGATTGACATAAGGTGAACTGTTTTTCGTGTGAGCATATTGTATTGGATGAAATAACTGTTTGACTCAAAGTGTATCCAACCTACTAAATTCGAAGATTACGGCATTTCTAAATCATAATCATATATAAAGGTGGAATAAATCTTTGTTGTGGTTTTGAAGAAATAAATAACAAAACATAGAATTATCGGTGGATATTCGTAACCGAATACAAATTGGATTTGAATTTAGTTGCCAGGGCCCAGGGCAAACATGAATGCTAATTCTCCCAAGGTTTGAACGAAGCGGCTAAACACCCACTATCATTTGTGGGCTGCCCGAAGCAAGTGTTTGAGAGATGGAAATTACTGTCTACCCCTGACACTTTGACATCCTTACCGACCGGATTTACACTGCTGTCGATATTGGTAGACTAGTAACTTCAATCAGACATGACACGACCGCCTCTGAGCCCATTCCGACACGGTGGGCGCCAAACGTGGGAGGGAAAACACATTTGATTCAAGCTCGTCCGAAAGACATGTGTCTCTCCCCCCATTTCCCCATTCATACACGGTGGGCGGCAAAAAACTCTCCTCACCCGAAATCGATGTAGGCAAATATTTTAAATAGGGGCAGATGTGTAACTTCCCTCAGACGTGACAGAACAGCCCTACCTGTCAGCCCCGTTCATACACCATGGGAGCCAACCGTGGGCGGCAAAACACCCTCTCCTCGTCTGAAATCGCCACTGGCAAATATTTGGGAGATGCGAGATTACCGTCCTATCCCCAACCAACGTGCTGTCCGAAATTTTAAACGGGGAATAAGTTCGTAACTTTCCCACATTTCAGACAAGCGCGTCCCAAAGTTTGAGATCCCCCTCCCCCTCCATTTCCCCATTCATACACCGTCGGCGCCACAACAACCTCCCCACTGCGGCCAGTCTCCGCCGTCTACCACCCCATCCTCCACCTTGCCGGAGCCACTACCCCGTCGTCCACTGCAAGAGATGGATGTCTCTCATCCACGGTGCCGGACCAGGATCCTTTCATCGCATCCTCTCGCTTCATCGGCGCCGCCGTCCACCTTGTCGTTGCAGCTCCTATGACCGCCACGTCCACGGCAACAGGATTTATCCCCCGACCCGGCCGTCTGCCGTCTAAAGTCTTCTTCCCCGCCACGGACAGCCATCGTACCCGCAGCACCCTCAACGTATCAGCAGGGGCCTACACGGCGTCGCAAGAGAGGTGGTACTCTTCCATATGTGCTTAAGTAATTGATCTCACCCGGAAAATAGATCGTAAATTGTTTACTGTACTTTTCTTGTCAGTACCAAATCATGGTGGCTAGTTGAAAGCAAACATTGGTTGTGAAGTAGCTTTGTCTGGTTTGCACCTTCAGATCCGCCATGGCACGGTCACTATACTCGTAAAGCTGATGGTTTCCCCCTTTATATTCACTACCATCATCGTAGGTGCTTCGTGTCGTGCTAGCACTGCTCCTCAAGACCTCAACCCATCAAGCAAAGCAACATGCCACTCATAACTCCAAAGCTTAGGTGTTGAAATACGAATCTGATATGATGCTCATATTACTAAAACAGAGAACGTTTAATTGTTCACCTAATGTTCCTATATTCATTTTGAAAAGCATGTGTGCCACCCACTGGTCCAGCTAGTTCCACTTTCCTGATTTTACTCTTGATGCTTAGGGTTTTCCCCTTCTATCTACTCTACTATGATCTGTGTAGGTGCTTTCTGTCGTACTAGCATGATTCCACCCTTCAAGCTAAACAACACAAGGCTTAGTTGTTTAAATATGATTGTGATATGATACTGATATTAGTTAACACACATATTTAATTGGTTAGCTAAAGGTCCCACTTGAGTTTCCAAATGCATGTCACGACATATAGAGAGACAGCAGAATTGCATTTCTTTGTCACTTGTTGACTGTACTTTCTTGTCCATACCAAATCTTAGTTGTTATTTCAAAGCAAAGATCGGTTGCTAACTACCCTTTGCGCGGTTTGCAGCTTCAGATCTGCCATCCCACGGCCACGGTCAACACTATACTCATCATGCTTACGGTTTCCCCATTTTATGATGACCACGATCAGCCTACGTGGTTCGTGTCGTAATAGCACTTCTCCAACCATCGAGCTAAACAAGCTTAGTTGTACAAATTCAAATCTGATATTATGCTGATATTAGTAAAACTGAGAGATGTTTAATTGGTCAGCTAAATGTTCCTACTTTAGTTTCGAAATGCATGTGAGCCACATATGGAGAGACCAGAAGGAATACTATTTCTCTGTGCGCTCTGGTTCATCATGGGTGGGCAACTGACATTGTATAGAAAGACTTGTAATATCTTCAGGCTGCTTGCTCTTCTGCTCTTCTTTAAGATGATCCTCCTCTCTTCTTTAATAAGTATGTTCCTTGTTGGAAAGAGTAGCAGAGACATTTGCGGTCGACTGGTCAGGTCGAGTTGTTCTCCCTTAGTATATTTTGAATCTGTCAGGTCAGGTCAACTTGTTCTTCTTTACTATATGTTGAAGCTGTCATCTCCAAAGTATCATCACTTCTGGAGCTCTCATATTTTGAGTAGTGGGCCACATTATATTAATGCACACACCAAGTTACAGCATGCATGGCATCTCTCAGAAGAATTGCAGAGATAGCACAAAGGGGTTTACAGGGAGGCAGTATTGGACTAGAATCACTTCTGCATTACAAAGATAATCTCACTTGTTTTTATGTTTTCATGCATGTCAGGTACTGAATATTATCAAAATGAATATGAGAATGGGCGCACGAGAGGAATATTGCGGAACAATCCACTGGCTAACAAACTTGGCATGGTGGAGGATGGCCTATCTTATTCACCCATAAAGGTGCTTGCTCTAACTTGGCAAGGTTGTATTGGTTGCACATATTTTGCATCTGACCTCTTGCATTACTTCTACTTTGTTACACCATCTGCTTAGTTTAAGCATCATATATGAGTATATGCCATACCTATCCATTTTTTGTACCTATTCCATGTGTCGTCATACTATGTTTTCCCAGTCAAAAATGTTGTTCTTTCGTAATAGATGTCCAAAAGGAAGAGGGTGAGTGCATATCCTCAAGGAGTACAAACTAGGTATTTGGAAAAGGTAGTGATACCTGATAAATGAAATAGATGAGCAGCCACAGAAAACATAGGCCCAACTATACCACACTCTACCCCTACTCCACTGGCCAAACCCCTATTAGAACTGCTGAGAGCCCAGCGTCAGGTACTGTCTATGATATCAATTCTAAATTTGAACTCCTAAATTTCTGTATGTGCCTTACCTTCTCTCTTGTATGAAAACTAATTTCATATGAAGCTCCTTGCTCAAAGGATCATAGGATCTCACAACAATACTGGGCTCTGCATTGCTCTTGTCAGTTCCTCTTGCCCTTTGTCAGCATACTTACACTCATTGTTGTTTGATTATCTAGCATCACTGTAAATGTTCACTTCTTTATCCTCCCTTTGCTTGAAATTATAAGATCTATATTTACTGTTTGATAAATGTAGACTTAACACAATGGTTATGAAGTTTTGGATTGCTCATGTATGTACCTGCTGTCATGTACTCCCTCTGTATCGAATTAATTGTTGATCAATTGGATGTATTTAGAACTTAATAGTTCTAGATACATCCATTTGAGCGACAAGTAATAATGGACGGTGGTGGTATTACTGTACTTGCATCGCGAGATAGTTGATTGTCTAGCAGTACTCTGCATCTTATCTGCCCTGCCCTCCACTTTCTCCAATTATCATATCTACATTTACTCTTACCAAAATGTTGAATAAATCCAATGCCACTGCACACGTAGATGTCTGCATTCCTCTTGTCAGTACCTTTTGCCTTGTAACCATGTACTTAATTAATTGCTATTTTATTATGTATCATCAGTCTGCACCTGAGCTTCATTATCCTCTGTTTCTTCAAATATTATTTGATCTATATTTACTCTTTGCAAAATGTAGAAAAATGGCAACGCTTATAAAGAATTTCTTTGGGGAATTTATTGAATTATCCTTCCATCAACATGGAGATGGGCTTTGTCCAGCCCGTGTTAATATGTAATGTAAGTTCATCCTTCTCAAGCCTTCAAACTTTGTTCTAGTATAGAGTTGGATAGGCATCATTTCCTCCACTGCTATTTACTTTGCTGTTTACATCTGATTGGATGTTTGCAACAACTACCAGTTTTAAATTGTAGTTGTAAAAACATGTTCCTTATGCAAAACAGATCCATTTATTTGCTTATATAATTGTGAAACCTGTTACGTGTCTCCTTGTTTCTCTTTCAGAGTCGTATCTCTTATGCCAGGAAGAACTTTAGGGAAGATAGTGAGCCAAATCATATTGAGGACAGCGAGATGACCCCAAGGTCCTGTCTTGATGAAGACAGTGAGTTGAAGCTACTCACCAGTAGGTGTGAGACTACCTCTGTGCAGTTGTTGTCTCAATCAGTTCGACTTCTTAAGTCTCAACTTAAAGCGGAAATGCTTGCTTCAGCTCAGCTCCGAATTGAAGTCAAAGATGCAAGGAAGATGTCAGAGGACTGCCTTGCACACTATGGTGCCATACAGCTAGGGATGGAGCATCTATCATTGACACAATTGAGGTCTCATCAGCTTGTTCGGCTGCTTGCGGGGCCCGCCTTGGCCAGGCCTAGTGCCTTCTGAAGTGCTCTCAGTTTGGTATATTCTTTTGTCGGTGCGTTTATATGCACTGGTGGCAATCTTTGATGCCCAGTGTATATAATCCGCGGTCACGTTGCGCTTTATTATCACCGGTAGCAAACTTTGATTCCCAGTGGATGTAATATGCCGTAATTTCTTTATTGTATAGTCTAGGTTTATTCTTTGGTCGGTATGCTATAATTTAGGCTGGCAGGTTCAGTGAATCTTAGTGTTGTCGGTCTTCAGGCCGGCCCGTTACTCATATGGGGCCAAAACATGGGCTTATAATCATCTTGGGCCATTAGCAGGTCTAAACCTATAGTACCGCCTTTAACAGGCCGAGTAAAGTTCTAGCCAGCTGGGCCAGAGAATACCATGGGCTTTTAATAGGCTAAAACCTAAATTGGGCCAGTGTTGGGCCAAAAATTTCACGGGCTAATACAGGCTGAAACTTCCTAAGGCCCATGTTTGGCCCAAATAGGACGAGCAGTTAACAGGCCAAAATATATCTCGGGCCAGTTTGGCCCAATAAAATTATGGGCTTTAAGCAGGCCGGTATCCACGCGGGGCCATAGGCCCAAAAGTGTCACGGGCCATTATCAGATGGGCTGTAAGCAGGCCTGATTCAACGCGGGTTGTAATTAGGCCCAGCTGTTCCACGGGCCATTAACAGGCCGATAGGCCTGTTGGGCTGAAATTTATCCACGAAGACTACGGGCCGTTAAGAGGCCTAAAGTTACTTCGGACAAGAAATAGCCCAGTTTCTGCATGGGCCGTTAAAGGGCCTAAAGTTAAACCGAGCCGACAACGTCCCAGATGCACCACGGGCCTCTAACAGGCCGAAACTATTATCGGGCCGAACTGGTTAACGGGCATTTAACAGGCTAAAATACAAACCTATAGAATGGGCCCAAAATAACAGTGGCCTGTTAATGGGTCTGATCCGATACAGGCCGTAATTTGGCCCAAAACACGGCAGGATGTGAACGGGCCTGATCTGCTATGGGCCTCAATTTGGCCCAAAACATGGCAGGCTGTTAATGGCCAGCCCACTAGTGTCTGAAAAAACATGGTGGGCCTTTAGCTGGGACGGCCTTTTCACCGGAATGGGCCTCTATTGGGCCGTGCCACGTGTCGACGTATCATAGGCGCCTCCTGTCCAATGAGTGGATGACATCTGTCCCAACGGTGAGCAAACACGTGTTTCCTCCGGCCAATCAGAATTTTACACAAGGAAAATCCCCATTGGTCCGGGCTATTAACGGGTTATCGGATCCACAACCAGACCCGATAGCTTAACGGCGACCCGTTACGGTCGATGCCACGTGTCGGTCACCCTTGACGAAAGCACTTCTATGATGCGGGATTTATCATCATGGAAGTGGACACTTCCGTGATGATAATTTTGGTAATGTCATGGAACACTTCTATGATAGCACAGGTATGACTATCTTGATTCTGTCATAAAATCGTCATGGATGTACATGCATGACAAAAAACATGAAAAACTGTGACGAACATGTATCATCACGGAAGTGTATTTTTTTGTAGTGCTTGCCTATGTTGCATGTAACTCCTTGTACAAAGCCAGGCGCAGACCCTGAGCAACAGAGAAATAAATGAAGCGCTGGGGCCCCCGACAAATTGCATGCATGCATAAGCATATCATGAGCATAGCATGTTCATGTAGATAAGATCGCATGTGGCATCATTATCATCTGGACTAAGTTACAGGGCTCTTACCAAGGATTTGCTCCCGAAGAAGAGAAGGCTATGGTGCGATCCCCGGCAAACCAAACAGATAAGTTCTTTCTTATCCGTATGTGCTATGTAAGTAGAGACTTGTGCATATGGAAACCCCGCCACCTTCGAAACTCAGGTACTCCTATCCCTTGACTCGAACATTGTTTCGGTCAGGGTGGTTTCAGTGGCGTTTGGTGAAAAGTTTTGGCAGGGGGCTGGTCCCTCATTATGATTTATGCCCGGCAGGCCTAACTCCACAGCAACAAATTGAGGGTACCGGAAGGATAGCCTGCCGGGGAGAACTTTTTTACTTGAATGTATAGAGGCATTTCACCTCTGCATGGACATGTTACATGCACAAGTACTCCCTCCTTTCCGGTTTATAGGGCTTATCACAAAATTTTAGTTTTTCCATTTTATAAGGCTCAGTTTGGTTGTTCCCCATCACAAGTTCAGATTCCAACGTGCATTAAATCATTGCATGCAAGTATTAAGAGAAAATTGACCAATGCATGCATTGCAATTAATGCATTGGTAAGCATAATTTTTTGAGGGAAACAAGAGCATTAATTGGGTGCTTTTGCAAACTACAAAAAGTATTCCACCACGCACCATCTACCTTGGTTGGTGAGATTTTTGAATTGAGCCCTATAAACCAGAAAGGAGGGAGTACCCGGCAAGGCTTGTCTTTTTCATTAATATGCTGATTAACAAGTAGAAATATTACAGAACACAAACATGGGAAGGGAGATTACATAATTTAAATTAAAGTTTGGCCAGTGCCTACATATGTTAGATTGAAAAAAGATAAGTGTCCCGTGATGCCCTTTCTTGTCCCTCTCCTCCTATGCACTACAGCGGGAGGCGAAGAGGGCAAAAGGAGCACCTGGGCAGAAGCCCAGCCTGACCCCGTCAGGTCCCTCAACAGGAGCCTGGCGAGACCTAGAGGGCGCGGGCGAAGGTGATGGTGAAGAGATCGGCGGAGACGACCCACTAGCCGCCACCACTAGGGTCAGCAGGACGCGGCAGGGCGAACGAAGCTACAGCCCGCGAGGAAGCCTGCCGAGGCCCAGTTGGAAGCCTGCTGCAGGAGCCAGGGGTACCATCTCCACCCCTGCACCCAACTCCCTGGCAAATCACCTTGCCGGAGAGGAGGTGCAGGTGCAGATGGTGGTGCCGCCGCCTAACGGTGACAGTGCGACTAGTGCTCAGCCAGAGTCGGAGTAGCCGCCCTCCCAGTCGACACCATTGTCATCGCCATCACTGTCCTCCTTGTCGCTATCGCTCGAGGAGGAGGTTTCGTTGTCGGTCGAGCTCTCCGCGCAGCACCCTAAGCGAGCACCCGAGCATCCAAAGACCTTGACGGAGAGCAAATTGACCTCCATTAATTTGAAATGGAGGACGCGCCCCTCCGACAAGCTATGGGTACGAGCAAAGGTCTTCCAGCCATGACAGAAGAACATGACATGGGGGCAGGAAAATCCACATCCACCCACATGCCGCCGTCCCCGCAACCCCTCATGTGCAGATTCAACGTTCGCGGCTGTTCGAGCTCCATCACCCTTGCGAATGGAGTGGGGAGAAGGAGGCGGCCTCGCGGAGGCTTGTACAATCTGATGATGAACTCCAAAGGTTGGTCTCTGAAGTGGCCTTCCATCGGGGGAGGGACGGCCGGTGGTGGCGCAATAATTAGAGCGCCACCCCGTCCTCCTCGGCCCCGGGCACCACGACAACCACGACCTCGCCCCCTCCCACCTCCCCTCACGGCGGGCTCCACCCCCGCATCTTCAGAGGAAGGGGGAGACGCTGTCAAGAAGAAGTTCTCGTCGCCACTGGAGCAGCACCGGACCCTCGACCACTCACCATTATAGGCAAGGACTGCTGCAGGAATGGAGGGAGAAAGAAGTGTGGACAAACGCCTCGCCCCGCGTTCCCATTTTATAGGCAAACGGGGCAGGGGGCTAGATCTTTCCATGAAGGGAGCCGCCCCGTTCGACCAATCCAGCTCCCCTCGCCATTAACGGCTCGAAGAATCAAGGCGGGGCCCCTGCACCAATCCATGACGCCTAGCTTTCTGCCTTGGCGCTCATTCCCGCGCCAGCCGCATCCGCCATTAACCTTGCACGATGCATGCAATACACGTGGCAGAAGCACTTGGAGCAGGAAAGATAATGGGGTGGCGGTTACCGCCCCGTGAACATGGGACATGGGTACCCAGCAGATCGTGGCCCATTATCTCCCCCACTGCAATTGGCATTACGCGACGCATGGGAGAACCAGAAATTGACTTGGCCTTAGGTTAATGAAGAAGCAAAGAATATCTCAAAGGACAAGCAACTACTACCCTCTTGCCTGTGCATCGAATAGGGCCTACCCCGATGACACCTGATAACCCACAAGTATAGGGGATCGCAACAGTTTTAGAGGGTAGAGTATTCAACCCAAATTTATTGATTCGACACAATGGGAGCCAAAGAATATTCTCAAGTATTAGTAGTTGAGTTGTCAATTCAACCACACCTGGATAACTTAGTATCTGCAGCAAAGTATTTAGTAGCAAAGTAATATGGAAGTAACGGTAACGGCAGCAAAAGTAATATTTTTGGGTTTTGTAGTGATTGTAACAGTAGCAACGGAAAAGTAAATAAGCGGAGAAAAATATGTGAAGAGCTCGTAGGCATTGGATCGGTGATGGAGAATTATGCCGGATGCGGTTCATCATGTAACAATCATAACATAGGGTGACACAGAACTAGCTCCAATTCATCAATGTAATGTAGGCATGTATTCCGAATATAGTCATACCTGCTTATGGAAAAGAACTTGCATGACATCTTTTGTCCTACCCTCCCGTGGCAGCGGGGTCCTAATGGAAACTAAGGGATATTAAGGCCTCCTTTTAATAGAGTACCGGAACAAAGCATTAACACATAGTGAATACATGAACTCCTCAAACTATGGTCATCAGCGGGAGTGGTCCCGATTATTGTCACTTCGGGGTTGCCGGATCATAACACATAGTAGGTGACTATAGACTTGCAAGATAGGATCAAGAACTCACATATATTCATGAAAACATAATAGGTTCAGATCTGAAATCATGGCACTCGGGCCCTAGTGACAAGCATTAAGCATAGCAAAGTCATAGCAACATCAATCTCAGAACATAGTGGATACTAGGGATCAAACCCTAACAAAACTAACTCGATTACATAATAGATCTCATCCAACCCATCACCGTCCAGCAAGCCTACGATGGAATTACTCACGCACGGCGGTGAGCATCATGAAATTGGTGATGGAGGATGGTTGATGATGACGACGGCGACGAATCCCCCTCTCCGGAGCCCCGAACGGACTCCAGATCAGCCCTCCCGAGAGGTTTTAGGGCTTGGCGGCGGCTCCGTATCGTAAAACGCGATGAATCCTTCTCTCTGATTTTTTTCTCCCTGAAAGTGAATATATGGAGTTGGAGTTGAGGTCGGTGGAGCGTCAGGGGGCCCACGAGGTAGGGGCGCGCCCAGGGGGGTAGGCGCGCCCCCCACCCTCGTGGACAGGGTGTGGGCCCCCTGACGTGGATTTTTCTTCCAGTATTTTTAATATTTTCCAAAAAGATGTTCCGTGGAGTTTCAGGTCATTCCGAGAACTTTTGTTTCTGCACATAAATAACACCATGGAAAGTCTGCTGAAAACAGTGTCAGTCCGTGTTAGTTCCATTCAAATCATGCAAGTTAGAGTCCAAAACAAGGGCAAAAGTGTTTGGAAAAGTAGATATGATGGAGACGTATCAACTCCCCCAAGCTTAAACCTTTGCTTGTCCTCAAGCAATTCAGTTGATAAACTTAAGGTGATAAAGAAAAACTTTTACAAACTCTGTTTGCTCTTGTTGTTGTAAATATGTAAAGCCAGCATTCAAGTTTTCGGCAAAGATTATGACTAACCACATTCGCAATAACTCTTAAGTCTCATGTTTACTCATATCAATGGCATAATCAACTAGCGAGCGATAATAATAAATCTCGGATGACAACACTTTCTCAAAACAATCATAATATGATATAACAAGATGGTATCTCGCTAGCCCTTTCTGAGATCGCAAAACATAAATGCAGAGCACCTTTAAAGATCAAGGACTGACTAAACATTGTAATTCATGGTAAAAGAGATCCAATCATAGTCATACCCAATATAAATTAATAGTAATGGATGCAAATGACAGCTGCGCTCTCCATCTAGTGCTTTTTAATGAGAGGGTGATGACTCAACATAAAAGTAAATAGATAGGCCCTTCGCAGAGGGAAGCAGGGATTTGTAGAGGTGCTAGAGATCGGTTTTTTAAATAGAGATAAATAATATTTTGAGCGGCATACTTTCATTGTCAACATAACAACCAAGAGATGGTGATATCTTCCATGCTACACACATTATAGGCGGTTCCCAAATAGAATGGTAAAGTTTATACTCCCCCTCCACCAACAAGCATCAATCCATGGCTTGCTCGAAACAACGAGTGCCTCCAACTAGCAACAGTCCCAGGGGGAGTTTTGTTCGCAATTATTTTGATTTAGTTTGCATAAAGCATGGGACTGGGCATCCCGATGACCAGCCATTTTCTCGTGAGTGAGGAGCGGAGTCCACTCCTCTTGAGAATAACCCGCCTTGCATGGAAGATACGGACAGCCCTAGTTGATACATGAGCTATTCGAGCATACAAAACAGAATTTCATTTGAAGGTTTGGAGTTTGGCACATACAAATTTACTTGGAACGGCAGGTAGATACCGCATATAGGAAGGTATAGTGGACTCATATGGAATAACTTTGGGGTTTAAGGGAATGGATGCACAAGCAGTATTCCCGCTTAGTACAAGTGAAGGCTAGCAAAAGACTGGGAAGCGACCAACTAGAGAGCGACAACAATCATGACCATGCATTAAAATTAATAAACATTGAGTGCAAGCATGAGTAGGATATAATCCACCATGAACATAAATATCGTGAAGGCTATGTTGATTTGTTTCAACTACATGTGTGAACATGTGCCAAGTCGAGTCACTTAAATCATTCAAAGGAGGATACCACCCCACTATACCACATCACAACCATTTTAATAGCCTGTTGGCACGCAAGGTAAACCATTATAACTCATAGCTAATCAAGCATGGCACAAGCAACTATGATCTCTAATTGTCATTGCAAACATGTTTATTCATAATAGGCTGAATCAAGAACGATGAACTAATCATATTTACAAAAACAAGAGAGGTCGAGTTCATACCAGCTTCTCTCATCTCAATCAGTCCATCATATATCGTCATAATTGCCTTTCACTTGCACGACCGAACGATGTGAATAATAATAAGAGTGCACGTGCATTGGACTAACTTGAATCTGCGAGCATTCAATAAACAGGAGAAGACAAGGCAATATGGGCTCTTGGTTAAATCAACAATAATGCATATAAGAGCCACTTCAACAATTTCATTATGGTCTTCTCCTATCGACCCCCAAAGAAAAGAAATGAAATGAAACTATTTACACAGGAAAGCTCCCAACAAGCAAAAGAAGAACGGGAAATCTTTTTGGATTTTCTTTTTAATTAATACTACTACAGCAAGAAAAGTAAACTAACTAAAAGCTGCTACTAATTTTTTTGTTTTTCTTAAGGTTTATCAAACACACAAGAAGAAAGCAAGAAAAATAAAATAAACTAGCATGGATATTACAATCAAAGAGTATGAGCACCGACATTTAGCAATGAGTGTGTGTGAACATGAATGTAATGTCGGTGGGAAATACGTACTCCCCCAAGCTTAGGCTTTTGGCCTAAGTTGGTTTATTGCCACGGATGGCCTGGCGGATATCCATAGTTGTAGCTGGGGTCGTACTGAGATGCAGCGGCTATCGCCTCCTGAGCTGCAGCATGGCGGTGAGCTGCCTCCGACCTCCTCTCGTACTCATCTGCCTCCTCTCTGGTAATAACATATCTTCCTTTTGCCTGATAATCAAAGAAGGCAGGAGCAGGGAGAGTAATACGGACAGAACGACGTCTGTCAAAGATTAAGCGATACTCGAGAGGTGATTCATTCCTCTCAACAAACTGGTGGTGAACCATAGCATTAAAGTCTAGGTAAGCAGGAGGCAATTCAATATCATCATTACGTATGGTTACACCAAGAAAATCAGCTAGGCGGGTTGCATAAATTCCACCAAAGAAATCTCCATTAAATCTATTATTATGCAACCTACGTGCAACAATGGCTCCCAAATTATAAGATTTGTCTCCTAACACAGCACTCCTAAGAATACTGAGGTCAAGAACACACATATGACATGCTTCATCTTTACCATTTATGCACCTACCTATGAAGAGAGCAAAATAATGTATAGCAGGAAAATG
This sequence comes from Triticum aestivum, assembly GCF_018294505.1. Lineage (NCBI taxonomy): Eukaryota > Viridiplantae > Streptophyta > Magnoliopsida > Poales > Poaceae > Triticum > Triticum aestivum. Next base: position 148,191,512 of record NC_057796.1, read on the forward strand.
AATGCTCCCTATGGTAGCTTGTGCTATATCTCTAGATTCCCCCACAGTTATACTAGCAAGAAAATTTCTAAATTCAAATTTGCGGGGTTCACTAGCACTGCCCCATTGCGGAAGTTTGCAAGCAGTGGTAAAATCCTCTAAGTCCATCGTATAAGATTTTTCATAAAGATCAAACAGGACAGTTTGAGAATTACGTGAAGATGAGAATTCAAACCTCCTCACAATGGAACTAGTGAGATAGTGGTACTGGCGGCATTTTTCTGCTTCAAAGCTCACAAGATCAGCGTTACGTAAATATGCGTTAAATTCTTCCTTGATTCCCGCTCGATCCATAAAATTTTCTGAAGGCCATTCACAGGGCCGCACTGGAGCGTCCCTTGGTGGCTCATCGTCAGCATCACGCATTGCAAGCCTGGGTCCTTGGTTCCTTGAAGAACCACCTTGGTACATTTTCCTAAGCATATCTCTTCCTCTGAAAAATTTCTGAAATTTTTAGTAACTTCAAATAAAAGTGAACCAAGCTCAACAAAATTGATAGCAACTGCTCCTACAAGTGCCTAGGGACTATATCATGCATTAGAACTACTTGGAACCATATAAATTTGACATGCAAGCTCAAGAACATGGTCACCTAGGCAGCACAAATTTGCAATGAATAAAGCACTAGAACAAAAACTATTTGGACCAATGGAGGACTCACATACCAAGGAACAATCTCCCCAAGCAGTTTTGTGAGAGGTGCTTTGAGCAAGGAGATCAAAAATCGCAGCAAAATGAGCTAGAACTCGTGCTTGAGCTGGATGGTGATTTTTTTGGGAGGAAGAAGAAGTGTGTGGGTGCAGGAATAAGTGGAGGGGGCCACCGTGGGCCCATGAGGCAGGGGGCGCGCCCAGGGGGTAGGGCGCGCCCTCCACCCTAGTGGCCAGGTGCTTGCCCCTCCTGCTGTGTTCTCAGTGCCAGATATTCTCAAATATTCCAGAAAAAATCATATTCCATTTTCAGGGCATTTGGAGAACTTTTATTTTTGGGGTAATTTTATATTGCACGGATAAATCAGAAAACAGACAGAAAAATACTATTTTTACTTTCTTTCAACTAAATAACAGAAAGTAGAAAGAGGGTACGGAAGGTTGTGCCTTCTAGTTTCATCCATCTCATGCTCATCAAAAGGAATCCACTAACAAGGTTGATCAAGTCTTGTTAACAAACTCATTCCGAATAACATGGAACCGGAGAAATTTCGAATAACACTATGTTACCTCAACGGGGATATGCACATCCCCTATAATAAGAATATCATATTTCTTCTTGACATTAGGAAGAGGAAATTCAAAACCTCCAAATATAATCGATGGAATTTTTCCAATAGAATTGATACTGTGGACTTGAGGTTGTTTCCTCGGAAAGTGTACCGTATGCTCATTACCATTAACATGAAAAGTGACATTGCCTTTGTTCCAATCAATAACAGCCCCTGCAGTATTCAAAAAGGGTCTTCCAAGAATAATAGACATGCTATCGTCCTCGGGAATATCAAGAATAACAAAGTCCGTTAAAATAGTAACGTTTGCAACCACAACAGGCACATCCTCACAAATACCGACAGGTATAGCAGTTGATTTATCAGCCATTTGCAAAGATATTTCAGTAGGTGTCAACTTATCAAGTCAAGTCTACGATATAAAGAGAGAGGCATAACACTAACACCGGCTCCAAGATCACATAAAGCGGTTTTAACATAGTTTCTTTTAATGGAGCATGGTATAGTTGGTACTCCTGGAACTCCTAGTTTCTTTGGTATTCCACCCTTAGAAGTATAATTAGCAAGCATGGTGGAAATTTCAGCTTCCGGTATCTTTCTTTTATTAGTAACAATATCTTTCATATACTTAGCATAAGGATTCATTTTGAGCATATCAGTTAATCGCATACGCAAAAAGATAGGTCTAATCATTACAGCAAAGCGCTCAAAATCCTCATCATCCTTTTTCTTGGATTGTTTAGGAGGAAAAGGCATGGGTTTCTGAACCCAAGGTTTTCTTTCTTTACCGTGCTTCCTAGCAACAAAGTCTCTCTTATCATAACGTTGATTCTTTGATTGTGGGTTATCAAGATCAACAGCAGGTTCAATTTCTACATCATTATCATTACTAGGTTGAGCATCATCATGAACATCATCATTAATATTATCACTAGGCTCATGTTCATTACCAGATTATGTTTCAGCATCAGAAATAGAAATATCATTTGGATTCTCAGGTGGTTCAGCAATAGGTTCACTGGAAGCATGCAAAGTCCTATCATTTTTCTTTCTCTTCTTTTTAGAAGGACTAGGTGCATCAAGATTATTTCTCTGAGAATCTTGCTCAATTCTCTTAGGGTGGCCTTCAGGATACAAAGGTTCCTGAGTCATCTTACTAGTTCTAGTAGCCACTCTAACAGCATAATCATTATTCTTACTATTCAATTCATTGAGCAAATCATTTTGAGACTTAAGTACTTGTTCTACTTGAGTGGTAACCATAGAAGCATGTTTACTAATGAGTTTAAGTTCACCTTTAACTCTAGACATATAATCACCCAAGTGTTCAAGCGTATCGGAATTATATTTCAATTGTCTACCAAAATAAGCATTGAAGTTTTCTTGTTTGACAATAAAATTATCAAACTCTTCTAAGCATTGTCTAGCACACTTATAGTGAGGAATATCACCTTCATTAAATCTATAGAGAGAATTTACCTTTACTACCTGTGTCGGGTTATCAAGACCATGTGTTTCTTCAATAGGTGAAGGATTAGGATCATATGTTTCTTCAACATGCGATAATTAAGACCATGTATTTCTTCAATAGGAGGTAAATTCTTAACATCTTCAGCTTTAATGCCTTTTTCTTTCATAGATTTCTTTGCCTCTTGCATATCTTCAGGACTGAGAAATAGAACACCTCTCTTCTTCGGAGTTGGTTTAGGAATTGGCTCAGGAATTGGCTCAGGAAGTGTCCAATTATTTTCATTTGTCAACATATTATTCAATAAAATCTCAGCTTCATCTGGTGTTCTTTCCCTGAAAACAGAACCCGCACAACTATCCAGGTAATCTCTGGAAGCATCGGTTAGTCCATTATAAAAGATATCAAGTATTTCATTTTTCTTCAGAGGATGATCAGGCAAAGCATTAAGTAATTGGAGAAGCCTCCCCCAAGCTTGTGGGAGACTCTCTTCTTCAATTTGCACAAAATTATATATTTCCCTTAAAGCAGCTTGTTTCTTATGAGCAGGGAAATATTTAGCAGAGAAGTAATAAATCATATCCTGGGGACTACGCACACAACTAGGATCAAGAGAATTGAACCATATCTTAGCATCACCCTTTAATAAGAACGGAAATATTTTAAGGATATAAAAGTAGCGAGTTCTCTCATCATTAGTGAACAGGGTGGCTATATCATTTAATTTAGTAAGATGTGCCAAATAGTTTCAGATTCATAGCCATGAAAAGGATCAGATTCAACCAAAGTAATTATATCAAGATCAATAGAGAATTCATAATCCTTATCAGTAACACAGATAGGTGAAATAGCAAAAGCAGTCAGGTTTCATTCTAGCAATAAGAGATTGCTGCTTCCATTTAGCTAATAACCTCTTGAGCTCGTATCTATCTTTGCAAGCTAAAATAGCTAAAGCAGCTTCTTTTTCCAGAACATAACCCTCAGGAATAACAGGCGATTCATATTTATTAGGGGGAGAGTCTTCATCATCACTTTCATCAATTTTATCAGTTTCAATAATTTCATTCTCTCTAACCCTAGCAAGTTGTTCATCAAGAAATTCACCAAGTGGCATAGTAGTATCAAGCATAGTAGTAGTTTCATCATAAGTATCATGCATAACAGAAGTGGCATCATCAATAACATGCGACATATCAGAACGAGTAGCAGAAGCAGGTTTGGGTGTCGCAAGCTTACTCAAAACAGAAGGTGAATCAAGTGCAGAGCTAGATGGCAGTTCCTTACCTCCCCTCGTAGTTGAGGGATAAATTGTTGTCTTAGCGTCTTTCAAGTTCTTCATAGTGACCAGCAGATATAAATCCCAAGTGACTCAAAGAATAGAGCTATGCTTCCCCGGCAACGGCGCCAGAAAATAGTCTTGATAACCCACAAGTATAGGGGATCGCAACAGTTTTCAAGGGTAGAGTATTCAACCCAAATTTATTGATTCGACAAAAGGGGAGCCAAAGAATATTCTCAAGTATTAGCAGTTGAGTTGTCAATTCAACCACACCTGGATAACTTAGTATCTGCAGCAAAGTATTTAGTAGCAAAGTAATATGGAAGTAACGGTAACGGCAGCAAAAGTAATATTTTTGGGTTTTGTAGTGATTGTAACAGTAGCAACGGAAAAGTAAATAAGCGGAGAACAATATGTGAAAAGCTTGTAGGCATTGGATCGATGATGGAGAATTATGCCGGATGCGGTTCATCATGTAACAATCATAACATAGGGTGACACAGAACTAGCTCCAATTCATCAATGTAATGTAGGCATGTATTCCGAATATAGTCATACGTGCTTATGGAAAAGAACTTGCATGACATCTTTTGTCCTACCCTCCCGTGGCAGCGGGGTCCTAATGGAAACTAAGGGATATTAAGGCCTCCTTTTAATAGAGTAGCGGAACAAAGCATTAACACATAGTGAATACATGAACTCCTCAAACTATGGTCATCACCGGGAGTGGTCCCGATTATTGTCACTTCGGGGTTGCCGGATCATAACACATAGTAGGTGACTATAGACTTGCAAGATAGGATCAAGAACTCACATATATTCATGAAAACATAATAGGTTCAGATCTGAAAGCATGGCACTCGGGCCCTAGTGACAAGCATTAAGCATAGCAAGGTCATAGCAACATCAATTCAGAACATAGTGGATACTAGGGATCAAACCCTAACAAAACTTACTCGATTACATGATAGATCTCATCCAACCCATCACCGTCCAGCAAGCCTATGATGGAATTACTCACGCACGGTGGTGAGCATCATGAAATTGGTGATGGAGGATGGTTGATGATGACGACGGCGACGAATCCCCCTCTCCGGAGCCCCGAACAGACTCCAGATCAGCCCTCCCGAGAGGTTTTAGGGCTTGGCGGCGGCTCCATATCGTAAAACGCGATGAATCCTTCTCTCTGATTTTTTTTCTCCCCGAAAGTGAATATATGGAGTTGGAGTTGAGGTCGGTGGAGCGTCAGGGGGCCCATGAGGTAGGGGGGCGCGCCCCCCACCCTCGTGGACAGGGTGTGGGCCCCTGACGTGGATTTTTCTTCCAGTATTTTTAATATTTTCCAAAAAGATGTTCCGTGGAGTTTTAGGTCATTCCAAGAACTTTTGTTTCTGCACATAAATAACACCATGGAAAGGCTGCTGAAAACAGCGTCAGTCCGGGTTAGTTCCATTCAAATCATGCAAGTTAGAGTCCAAAACAAGGGCAAAAGTGTTTGGAAAAGTAGATACGACGAAGACGTATCAACACCCGGCAGCGCGTTTGGGCCAGGCACGGGGGCATCTGTCTGTGCAACAAACCCTGGGTTTGTTTCCCAGACCGTGCACAGGCCTTAGAGCTAGGTTGCGACATCCAAGACCAGGCCAAGTAGAAGAGATCATCTCTTTGAGGAATCAAAGGGCGGATCAAGAATTCCAAGCACTACAAAAAAAAGACACATCTGTTACATTTTGGGCAGAACGAATTTTTTCTGTCATGCTTATGACACTTCTATGACGATAAATGTGACAAAACCCGGTATCATCATAGATGTGGTGGACTCCTACTTCTATGAAAAAAATCATGACAGAAAATGGGCTCTTCGTCCTAGGCGGGCCGGAGACGCAGCTGCATGACATTCTTTGGGCCGTCCATGATGGAAAAAACCGTGGTAGAAGCGAGGGCGAGGAAAATATCGGGGAGTTCCCGTTTACGGTGGGTGGTCAGGGCCGAGAGATGCATGGAGGGATTGTGCGTTTCTCTCATACATGTACACGCGTGGGTGCGAGGTGTTGGGCTCTAACTGAACCCGAGCGAGGCGTTCGCCTACTGAACCCGAGCGATTGCACTGGCTACACGTTACTGAACCCGAGCGATCGATTGATCCCTGGCTGTTAACTGAACCCGATCGAGCGATTCCTTCGCTACTGCTGCTAACTGAAGCCGATCAAACCTGCTGCCTCTTGATGAACAGTGAGTGTTGTTGGGGGTTGGATGAACAGTTCCCAGTGGGGGTTGGATGAACAGCACCCCGTGGTAGTAGAGGTCGTTGCCGCTGGATGAATAGGACCCCGATCGAGCCGGTTGGGGTGGATGAACATGACCCCATGAAGGGCTGGTTGAACAGTAGCCAGTGGAGGGCTGGATGAACAGTAGCCCGTGGAGGGGTGGTTGAACAGTAGCAGGTGGAGGAGCGGTGGAGGCTGGATGAACAAGAGCCCGTGGATGAACAGTAGCTGGTGGAGGCAGGAGGGAGACGCCGTGGATGGACAGTCGCAGGTGGAGGCTGGAGGTGGTCGACGGTGGATGAACAGTAGCCCGTGGAGGCTGGAGCGAGGCAGTAGACGGTGGATGGATAGTAGCCCGTGGAGTCCTGTTTTGCGATACGCCACACCCCTCTCGATGAATAGGACCCCTGTTTTGACCGTAGGAGGTCGAAGAGAAGACCGTTTCCTCCGTTTTGCGCTACGCCACAACCCTCCAGATCAACAGGACCCCGTTTCGACTGGAGGAGGTCGAAGGGAAGTCTGTTTCCTCCATTTCGCGGTATACTAGACCCGTCCCGGTGAACAGGATCCCGTTTCGACTGTAGGCGTTCAAACACAAGGTCGTTTCCTTCGTTCTGCGGTACGCCAGGCCTCATTTTGGTTGTTCGGTCCAAGCCGGTTGGCTCCCGATGAACACAACGCATTCCGTTGCCTCCCGATGAACAAGACGATGCAGTTTCTCCGTTCTGACCTAGCCGGTTGGCTGCCGATGAACAGGACGCCGTCGCTGCTCTCCGCTGCCTCTCCATGTACACGAGCCCTGGCCGTACGTATGCGCGAGTAGGCATTCGAGACCCCGCCCGTATGTACGTACGTGGCCGTATTTACTTTCTTGCACCCTAGCTGTATCTACGTGTACACGATATTGATGAGACTGCGTGACATGCTACATCCGTGCCTCTACTATGACACGTGTCCTTCCTACTCGGCCACGGTTCATCATTGCAGCCTGCAGATAGACCGATCGACCAGTATGTACGTACACATCCGCGACCAGAATTACAACGCTACGTACGCTTCGACCAGGTGGGTCCTGACTGTCAGGGGGAGAATCATATTTTTTGCCCGTAATATCGACGCACTTCCTTACGTGCGAAGATGTAGCTGGTGTGTCCCAGCAGTCAGGGGGAAATATTTTTTCACGAAATACGGTGGCCCGTCCGATGGGTCCTTGCTGTTAGGTGGAGGAATCATTATTTTGCGCGGAATAAGGAGGTACTTCCTTGCTGCGGCCGTGGACCCAGTTGTCAGCCTCTCCACATACAGTACTCTTCTGATGGAAGTCGTTCCTTGACCACATTGACCACACCGCGTCAAGAGCACCAAGGCGGTGGACGATGGCGAGGCCTAGGAAGGGGATGACGCGGAGCCGGGAAAGACGCGGTAGTGGATGCCCACGCGGAGAGAAGTACGAGGGTTGACTGGTTCGGCTGCGGTGTGAGGCTGCCGTCGCCGCAGAATAACAGGGTGTGTGGGTGAGTAGAGGGATGGCCTGGCCAGCGGTGGGAGTAGTAGGGGGCGGTGAGGCCTCCGCGGCAGCACAGCCGGCCATGGGAGGAAGGAGCACGCGGTGGTTTGGACAGCTAGAGCAAGAAAATCAGAGGTTGAAGAAGCAGGACGACCGTTGGATGTTAACAATCCAACGGTCACTGGTGATAGAATCGTTTGTTGACTATGTTGACAACGATCTCCATACGCGTCAACTTAGTAGGGCCACAACTTAGCGAAGCCATAGCAGTGAGGGATGTGGGTGAGTAGAGGGATGGCCTGGCCAACGGTGGGAGTAGTAGGGGCGGTGAGACTTCGCGGCAGCACAGCCGGCCATGGGAGGCGGGAGCAGGTGGTCCCGCCGGCGCTGGATTTGGCGGCTGGAGCAAGAAGATCAGAGATTGAAGAAGCACGACGGCCGTTGGATTGACATCCAGCGGTTACGTCTACTAGAATCGTTTGTTGACGTATAATAAGTAAAAAAAATCTTGCATACGCGTCAACTTAATAGGCCCACAAGTCAGACCATTATCTATTTTTAATAATTTACAGCTCATTGCAACTTCTTATGCAATTTATTGCGGGCTATTTATTTTTTGTTGACCGGGGCTAGGGTTAAAATTTAAACGAAATTTTGCATAATTCTGTGGGGTGCAAACTATTTTTAATACCAAAATGTCGAGCCAGATTTAAAGTACTTTGAAGATATATTTAAATTAGGTTAAAGCCCGGTGAAATTGGAATCTGAAAACGTGAAAAAATTCAGAAATTATAAAGTAATTGCCAATTTGTCGTCTGTTTTTTATATTTACAGCCCATTTCATATTACTTTCAACATTCGCAGCCGTCTTGAAAGAGTTGCAGCCCATCGGGGCGTAGAAAAATAAGTAGGCCTGGATAGGGTATTCTTCAAAACAAATTTGGGCTCATTTTCACAAAGAAAAAATAGTTGGGCTGGTCATGTGGTGAACGTAAAATATAAGCCTGGGCTAAACGGGCCACAGCCCAGTTGAAACCCTGCTCCGTCTCAATAATAACAAAAAAAATACTGCTCGAGCAACTACGTCCCAGGTGTTAGCCGATCTTGTGCTGTTCTCTTGTCTATTGACTATATACACTGACAATGTCGTGAGTCCGAGATGTCAGGAAACCACTAGGAGGAAGCATTTTGTTTGTCTATACGCTGATAATGGAGTATATATAACAAAAAATGAGGAACTTCCTTGCGTACGGCCATGGACATGGTGGGCCCCTACTGTCATCCTCTCTACATACAATCCTCTCCTGATTCCTCTTGTTTGTTGACCATGTTGACAACGCGAGAGGGCGGCGCCGCGGCGAGTGCACCAAAGCGCGCGCAGGACGATGGCGAGGCCTCGGACGTCGGCGTTAACGATTTAGGAGAGGGTGGGGCGGTGATGCATGTACTGAGGCGCAGCCAGCCATGGGAGGCGGAAGCAGGAGGCCCCACCGGTGTTGGTTTGGTGTTGGCGGCTGGAGGAAGACAGGACTGAAGAAAAATGACATATTGTAAAAGCAGCAGGAGTACTTAACAACCTTAACTGAAACCAGCAGGGGCACTTAACAACCATAGCTAAAAGCAGTATGAGTACTTATACAGGTTCAACCATACAAAGCACGCCCCGAACAGTGCTACTTTGCCTACAATTAACCAAGGGTGTCGGATTCTGGGTTCCGGCAAACCCTTGAGGTTCGAACTCTGGGGTGCGCATGAAGAACTCTCTCTCCCTAGCTCGCTCGCTCAACGATCTCATGGCCTAGCTCGTCGAACCCAAAGAACAAGAGACACGAGGGTTTATACTGGATTGGGCCACCGTTGTGGTGTAATACCCTACTCCAGTGTGGTGGTGGTGGATTGCCTCGTAGGCTGGGGATGAACAAGTACAAGGTATGAACAGCCTCCTGAGGAGAGGTGTTCTTAAGCTCGGTGAGCTAGTGTGTGTGAGGGTGGTCTGGATGATCCGTCCCCCCCTATGGTGGTGGCTAGTCCTATTTATAGAGGCCCGAGTCCTCTTCCCAAATATTAGGCGGGAAGGGATCCCACAACGGCCAAGTTTGAAGGGGGACAACTAGTACAAGCTATCCTGACAAAAGGTGGTCTTCGCCTACCAAAGGCTCTGGTGGTGATGCAGTTGTGGGCTCCTCGATGACCTCCGTCCTGCCGTCCTGCTAGTCTTGGTCTTGTTGCACCGATATGGAAACCTTTGCCTGACACCTCGGGACTCCTCGCCTGCGCCTGCCTCTTTAGCACAAAAGAGGAAACTGGTACACTGCGCCCACTGGCGCCCGCCTGGCCTTGGTCGTCATGGCTCATGTCACGTGAACCTCGCGAGGTGCCCCTTGCATAGATATCTCCGCTCCTCGGGAGCCAGCCTAGTGAGGCCGCCCCCACGGAGGTCTTGCTGTCCGCCCGCCTCGCGAGGCTTGGCCGCTCGCGAGGGTCTTGAGTGGTTGCTGCTAAAGATGGGTCGTACCAGGCCGTTGGTGGAGCCACGCCATGGGCAGCAGGCAGGCAAGTCTGGGTACCCCCATTCCCAGGACGCCAACAGTAGCCCCGGGCCCAAGGCGCGCTCAGACATGGCTTCGAGGCAAAGTCAAGGGGCAACAGCCGCCTGCGGCCTTGGTTGACGCGTAGCGACTAACAGGACATGGGCGCCTCCGCTTCCCCACGCTGACTCGGCAACCGACTTGATGAGACCCCGGAGAGGAGCGACGACAGCTATGTGCCCCCGAGCTCTCGCCGTACCCGGGGCGCAGCAACGGCGTCCGCTCGTCATCGTCATTGATCTAGATGGGGTTGGCGCCGGCCTCCCATGGCCCACTGTTGATGATGGCGTCGGCGGCGATGCCTGTAGACATGACTCCTAGAAGCCTTCTTCTTTTGCTCCCTGCGAGGAATCGAGATGAACCCCGTGGGGGTGTGTAAATATTAGTCTTGTAATGAAATTTGTGGTTGCGTGTATTGCTTCGGCTTTGTCCCCCCTTTTCTTCCTCGCGGCAGCTTAGCGCTCTACGCTGACAGGTCCCAGTCCCCAGGCAGGCTTCAGCCGTCGCTGGTATGCCAGGTCGCAATGCCGTGGTCAAGGCCAGGAGGTGAGCGGCCCGAGGTCCGGTGAGAGCTCCTGAGGCGGATGCTCAAGAGGTCCCCTTTAGCATGCAAGAAACTACTTGAAGGCTGAAAAGGAAGGCGGCATCACCGGAGAAAGGCTACAAGAGCAGAAAATCATGTGCCACAGCGCTGGGCTGGCTCGAATGCATGACTTATCTTATCAGGCCTAGGACAGTTTCCTTGTGCAGCGCCCGATTTGTTCGTCAGCGGTGGTGGTATGGCTGGGTTAGGCCCACGCTAGCTTCCATCTCTCTTTTACGCTCTTCTAGGTGTTCTGCGTCCTCGGGTCCCGACCCTCGAGCGAGCTCAGCCGCCGCTGGTATGCCAGGTCGTGGTACCGTGGTCAAGGCCAGGGGGTGAGGGCTGGAGAGTCAGTAAGAGCTCCTGAGATGCGATGCTCAGGACCCCCCCCCCCTTTAACGCCCAAGCAAATTGCATGAGAAAAGGAAGGAGCTGACGGGGCCACCCGCAGTTAGGCTCCAAAGATTCCTACATGTTAGTGCGAGGGGAGGATACAGCTTGCAATCGCGTTTGCTGCCCTGCCACTGGTCTTTCCGCAAGAAGGTGGAGGCACTGAGGGCCTGGTGAGGTGACATGCGCGGGGCGTGTCATGAGCCAGAGCTCGACCACTCAGGTTTGTCAGCGTTGCAGGGACGGAGCCGAGCACAATCGTCGTGCCAGCATGTGGAGTCCTAATCGTGGGATGAGCAGAAGGTCGGTCAGCAGCGCGGGATGCCGCGAAGTGTAATCAGGCAGGTCTGAAATCATATCAGGTGGGGCGAGCAACGCTAGTTTAGATAGATGTAAGAACGATACATGCCACTGGGACGGACCCGAGCGGCCTGGGGATGATGCAGCCCGAGGGGCGCCCCCAATAGTGTAAGCTAAAGAAGCAAAAAGATGCATGCCGCAGGGACAGGCCCGTGCGACCCGGGAATGATGCAGCCTGAGGGGCGCTCCCAGCTGAATAAACTGGAAAATATCACCTGGCACCGTTGTCGAAGAGGTGTTGGAGTAGCTGCAGATGCATGCTGAAGAAGCCGTTCCTCACAAGTCTCCTGGGTCCTGAGCCTCGGGAGGCTCCGAGGGCCCGGGCGGCTCATGAAGAACCGTCGCCATCCCTGCTAGGACTGTGTGATGCCTGGCCGCCTGAGCCGCCAGAACGCTCTGCAAGTGGCGCTGGGAGTTGGCAGCCACGTTCAGCAAGCCGAAGGGCATGCGAAGGTAGCTGTGAGGTGGACCCTCACACCGCCCAACTCGCGAAGGCCAGAAATGCACCTGGGATGCCGCCCTGTTGAGCCCTGGAATGTCGATGCAGACGCGCAACCCACCGTCCTCGCCAGGATGGGGACCTGCGCCGGGTGGTGGGCGGCAGTTGCCACGAATGGCTCTTGCATCTTGAAGCTCCTCGGTTGCCTTGGTGATAAACTCCTGAGCACCAGGCGCTCCACGCCTTGTTCCTTCTTGAGGGAAACGTGCTGTGAAGCACGCCTCCACGTGGTACCCGAGTGCCTCCCTCGTGACGTTGGCTAGGTCTGAGGCCCTCCAAAAGAGATCCCCCGAGCTTAGCCTGAGGAGGGCGCCGGGAGCGCCTTCCTATGCGAGGGAGGGAGGCCCCCCATCTGTGGGCGTAGGTCCTGATGTGGTGCCGCTGGAAACGCCACTCTCCTGAGGTCCTTGGTGGAGCAGCTTCTTCTTCTTCTTGGGGATGGCCTTAGGAGAGTAGGCGGCACCTTCGTTATCCGGGTCTTCGGCCCTTGCATCTTGGTAAGCACGCTCGAGAGAGCACACTGCATCCTTTTCCTCGCAAGCAACCGTGATGACGCCGCCGGTCCCTAGCATCTTGAGGACGTTGTAGCCGAGATGGGTCACTGCCATAAACTTGGCCAGGGCTGGATACCCGAGGATGGCGTTGTACGGCAGGCGGATGTGGGCGACGTTGAAGTCGATGAGCTTGGTGCGGTAGTTGTCGCGCTTACCGAAGGTGACAGGGAGGCGGACCTACCCGATTGGGGTGGTGGAGCCGTCAGTCAGTCCTGAGAAGGGCTTGGTAGGCTGCAGCTGATCATATGGCACCTGGAGGTGGTTGAACGTCTCGGCGGATAGGACATTAAGCCCTGCGCCGCTGTCGATGAGGGTCTTGGTGACTTGAAGATTGCTGATGATGGGCGAGCAGAGCATCGGGACGGCACCGGTAGTTGCTACGCACTTGAGCTGGTCTGACAAGCTGAAGGTAATGGCGCACTTGGACCACCTGAGCGGGCGCATGGCCTCGAGCCTAGGGAGAGCCGCGTTCACTTCGCGGGCGAACTGCTTGAAGATGCGCTGGGAGGCTGGGGCCTGAGCGCCACCCAAGATGCAGGCGATGGCGCGCGGCTCCTGGAAGCCCCCAGCCCCCTCGTCTTGATGATGTTCGTCGTTCCTCCTTGGTGGTGGCGGCAGCAGAGGGAGGCCAGCCTTGCCCTGAGGACGGTCCTCATGAGGCTGATCCCTCCAAGCGCCCTCGCGAGGCTGGTCCTGCCAGCGGTCCTCACGAGGCTGGTCGTGCCACTCCTGACGGGGCCGCGGTCGTCCCAGCGTCCTCCACTTCATCCTCCTCGGTCCTAGCCTCGGTCGTTGCGCTCGGGGCGTCGACCGAAGCGCCCATCGCAGATGGCCCTGAGCTCTTGACAGTCGCTGGTGTTGTGGTTGTGTACGTTGTGGAAGGCGCAGAATGGGCGGCTGCCCTTGGATGACTCCGGGTGATCGCGGCCGCGCTTCACCTCTGGCTCAGCCGCGAGTAAGGCCGCTCCCTTGCGCTTCACACTCTTGGTCTTGGCCTTCATGTCTTCTAGGTCGGCAGCAGGGAGCTCGAGGAGGGAAAGGCGCCCCTCCTCAGCTCTCGCGCACCTCGTAGCCATGTTGAACATCTCCAGGGCCGTGCATAGGTCTTCGTGAATGGCGAGCTCCTCCTTCATCTTGATGTCGCGCACGCCATCTGAGAATGCGGAGATGATGGCCTCGTCCGTTACCTTGGGGATCTTGAGGCGGATGTTGTTGAAGCGCTGGATGTACTTCTGCAGGGTCTCTCCCAGCTGCTGCTTGATGCGCCGCAGGTCACCCGCGGCCGGCGAGCGGGCGCGAGTGCCCTGGAAGTTTGTAACACCCCGGATGTAACTTTCCATATTTGTAACTCCAGCTCTTGCCATTTTCGGCTATGGGTTATGATATTCCCTCCGTGGTCGGGTTTTTGTTTTTTGTTTTGCATTTTGTTCATGTCATGCATCTCATATCATGTCATCATGTGCATCTCATTTGCATACGTGTTCGTCTCATGCATCCGAGCATTTTCCCCGTTGTCCGTTTTGCAATCCGACACTCCCACAAGCACCGGCACTCCCCTCTTGTTTCTTTTCGTGAGCGGGTGTTAAACGTTCTCGGAATGGACCGAGGTTTGTCAAGTGGCCTTGGTATACCACCGGTAGACCACCTGTCAAGTTTCGTCCCATTTGGAGGTCGTTTGATGCTCCAACGGTTAACCGGGTAACCGCAAAAGCCTTTTGTGTGTTGCAGCAAAACCCCCCTCCAAACAGCCAAATAACCCATCTCAGCCCCCTCCATGCTCTCGGTCATTCGATCACGATCGTGTGGGCGAAAACCGCACTCCATTTGGAGTCTCCTAGCTCCCTCTACCTATATAAACACCCCTCCCCCGAAAATTCCGGATCAAAACCACCCCTAACCCTAGATCAATTCCCCTCCGCGCCGCCGGACGTTTCTTCCTCAGCCGGCCGGACATGTCCGCCGCCCTCACCGCGCCACGTGGCGGCTCCTGATTCGCCGAGCCGCCACGCACACTTCGCCTGCGCGCCCGCACGCCGGCCCGCTGTGGCCCGCGCGGGGCCCTCCCGGCCCGGGACGCCGCCGC
>NC_057796.1:148206657-148216151 GCF_018294505.1 Triticum aestivum
CGACCGCGCCCCGTCGCCCCGTGCGCCACCGCCCGGCCCCGACTCCGGCGCCGCCCGTCCGGTCGCCGCCTCCCTCCTCCGAGCTCGTCCACCGTGGCCACCGTCTCCCTCTTCCCCTCCGTCTCCGGCGAGCCTCGATTTCTCCAAGTCCTGAAATTATTGCATTATGAGCTCTTGTTCATTGCATCATATCTCACCGCATACTGCTCCGTTTTGCGTGCATGATATATCTAAATGTTCGCCTCGAGATGCTCTTCATTTTGTTCCATTGTGCCATGCTCGTTTGAGTTCATATTGATGCCCAAATCTCTGGTGCAAGAGTGCTATATGATGTTTACTGCTGTTGCTTATCAGAACTTGGTGATTTGTTATTTTTGTTGCAATTGATGTGTGCATCTTATGGGCATGAGCTCTACAGGTGTTTTGAGCTATGCTATGTTATATTTACAGAGGTTTATGCCATGTATTTTTGTGATCTATTTGGTGACTAGCACAAGCATGCAAACTAGGCTTCGTGATGTTTCTGTTTTCAGGGACTGGATTTTCACCAAGACTGTTACTGCTGTTATTTTGTTGCTATATATCCATGTGGCTACAGAGAGATCCATGCTCCTTTTGGGTATGTTCAGTAAGAATGTTTTCTAGATATAGTTGTGCTCTATCCATCCATGCCCCTGTTTGCAATTATGGAGTGCCATAGCATGTCCTAATCTTGCTCTACGTTTGCTATAAAATGTTTCTGGCAGAATGTTAACATGATATTCAATTTTGCCAAGGTTGTTGTAGTTGATCCTTACATGCTATGTATTTTCTCTTGCCACGGTTAGTTTTATAAACATGCCATCTTGCTGTAAGTATGCTTGTTTTGTCATACGTTGCTTTGTGGTGAGTGAATCAAGCTCACCAAGATGCCCTCATAATTTTTGTTAATGCCATGCTCTGTTTGCTGCCAAGTCTGAAACCTGTTAACGAATTTGCTATGTTTACATGGGTGCCATCATATCTTCTGATCCTTTTTGGCTCATGGTCAGTAAGGGACTTTTGTTCTATGCATTTAGCAGGTTCATGCCATGCCTTGTTTTGCTATGTTAAGTTCCTGTAGCATGTTGATTGCTTGCTCTGAACATTGCTACCTGAAGTTGTTTCTGCCATGTCCGGTATTTTCACCAAGTCTGTGAACCTGATATCTTTTGCACTTTTGCCATGCTTGTTTGAACCTGTTATGATGTGATCTAGCCGTAGCTCAGTGTTCATCGTTTGTCAAGCATCTCCTGTAGATTACTGCCATATGTTTTTTTGCTATGTTGGGGTGCTGTAGCATAGTTACTTGTTGCATTCTAAGTGCTATCATGCTGTTAATCGCAGATTCGTGTCATTCTTGTTTTGCTTGCCATTTGCAAACCGTGCATCCGTTTCCGGTGATCTTTATATCGATTTCGACCGAAATCATCTCGTCTTTCCAGTGGCATACTTCGTTTGCCAAGTTACTTCCTTGTTCATCCTTTTTTCTTCCGGAGCACGCATACGCATCGCATATCACATCTCCAATATCATGCATGTTTTGCATCATGTTGCTTGCACATTTCCCGTGATTGATTGTGGTTCCATTGCTTGTGTTATTGCTGTGGGTAGAGCCGGAAGACAAGTTCGTGAACGAGGAACCTGTTGAGTACGCTTACGAGGATCAAGTTTT
Source organism: Triticum aestivum (assembly GCF_018294505.1). Classification (NCBI taxonomy): domain Eukaryota; kingdom Viridiplantae; phylum Streptophyta; class Magnoliopsida; order Poales; family Poaceae; genus Triticum; species Triticum aestivum. The sequence goes on from NC_057796.1 coordinate 148,208,351, forward strand.
CGACAACTCTGAGAACCTTGCAGGCAAGATGACCATACCCTCGAAATCACTTCTATCTTTGCTTTGATAGTTGTTCGTTCTATTGCTATGTTGCGCTACCTACCACTTGCTATATCATGCCTCCCATATTGCCATGTCAAGTCTCTAACCATCCTTTCCTATCAAACCGTTGTTTGGCTAAGTTACCGCTTTTGCTCAGCCCTTCTTATAGCGTTGCTAGTTGCAGGTGAAGTTGAAGTTGGTTCCATGTTGGAACATGGATATTTTTGGCATATCACAATATCTCTTATTTAATTAATGCATCTATATATTTGGTAAAGGGTGGAAGGCTCGGCCTTATGCCTGGTGTTTTGTTCCACTCTTGCCGCCCAAGTTTCCGCCATACCGGTATTATGTTCCTTGAGTTTGCGTTCCTTAGGCGGTTGGGTGATTTATGGGACCCCCTTGACAGTTCGCCTTGAATAAAACTCCTCCAGCAAGGCCCAACCTTGGTTTTACCATTTGCCACCTAAGCCTTTTCCCTTGGGTTTTCGCGAGCCCGAGGGTCATCTTTATTTAAACCCCCGGGCCAGTGTTCCTCTGAGTGCTGGTCCAAACTAGAGCCACTTGCAGCGCCACCTTGGGGAAACTCGAGGGCTGGTTTTAGTTGTACGTAGTGTTCATCCGGTGTGCCCTGAGAACAAGATATGTGCAGCTCCTATCGGGATTTGTCGGCACATCGGGCGGCTTTGCTGGACTTGTTTTACCATTGTCGAAATGTCTTGTAAACCGGGATTCCGAGACTGGTCGGGCCTTCCCGGGAGAAGGTTTATTCTTCGTTGACCGTGACAGCTTATAATGGGCTAAGTTGGGACACCCCTGCAGGGTATTATCTATCAAAAGCCGTGCCCACGGTTATGAGGCAGATGGGAATTTGTTAATGTCCGGTTGTAGAGAACTTGTCACTTGACTTAATTAAAATACATCAACCGTGTGGTAGCCGTGATGGTCTCTTCTCGGCGGAGTCCGGGAAGTGAACACGGTTTGAGTTATGCATGAACGTAAGTAGTTCAGGATCACTTCTTGATCATTTCTAGCTTCGCGTTCGTGGTGTTGCTTCTCTTCTCGCTCTCATTTGCGTATGTTAGCCACCATATATGCTTAGTGTCTGTTGCAGCTCCACCTCATTACACCATCCTTTCCTATAAGCTTAAATAGTCTTGATCTCGCGGGTGTGAGATTGCTGAGTCCTCGTGACTCACAGATTCTACCAAAACAGTTCCAGGTGCCAACGATACCAGTGCAGATGATGCAACCGAGCTCAAGTGGGAGTTCGACGAGGAACGTGGTCGTTATTATGTTTCTTTTCCTGATGATCAGTAGTGGAGCCCAGTTGGGACGATCGGGGATCTAGCATTTGGGGTTATCTTATTTTCCTTTGGTTTTGACCGTAGTCGGTCTATGTGTGGATTTTGGATGATGTATGAATTAATTTATGTAGTGTGTGAAGTGGCGATTGTAAGCCAACTCTCGTTATCCCATTCTTGTTCATTACATGGGATTGTGTGAAGATGACCCTTCTTGCGACAATACCACAATGCGGTTATGCCTCTAAGTTGTGCCTCGACACGTGGGAGATATAGCCGCATCGTGGGCGTTACAAGTTGGTAATTAGAGCCATCCCCGACTTAGGAGCCCCCTGCTTGATTGAATCGCTGGCGTTGTTGAGTCTAGAACAAAAATGTTTTGAGTCTTTGGATTATATATATCAGAGAGTAGGATTCTTTTTACTCCTCAGTCCCTTCGTCGCTCTGATGAGGCCTCCTGACGTAGAAGTTTTGACTCTTCTCTCCTCAAATTTCACTAAAAAAAATTTAGGATCACCCGGGTATCTTGGAATCGTTCCGATGGTTTTGTGACGAGAACATTGTTCTTGGTGCCTCCTGACATTTAGGGGTTGTGGCAGTGTCCCGGGGAGTTGAGCTCCGAGGTGTTGTCGTCACAATTTTATCATTGCAGTTCTGGAATACGTGAGTTTCGCCGACATCAAAAATCTCTTTTATGTAGTTGTTGGTGAGATCACCTCGACGCCACCCAGTACTGGGGCGGGAGTTCGGGAGTATTGCCATAACTCGTATAACGGATGCTTTTCGAAGGTTGAGGTACACGATTTCCGAAGGTTTCTTGGTTATGTGTTGACGGATGGATACAGCTGGATCTAGGGATTGCTAGTTTGGGTGATATATTTTGTGTCCCCTGTATCCCCAACACTAGATTGCATAACCAGAAAATTTCGGGAGTTTATAGGTGGGATTCAAGTAGTTCTTGGCATTTCTTCCCGCAGATATTTGGTTTGTGATTGGGTAATCCTTACCACTTATTTGTTCCAGTCGTACCTTTTTATTTTATTCATCAATCTCTTATCAAGTGGTTTCTCACCTTAATGGAAGTGTGATGATTTACTATGGAATTCATTCGCTCATCCTCGTTCGAATGTTTATTGTGAAGACTATATGTTGCAATTTCTATCCGTTGATTCAACTTGTCTATTTGTCTATCAAGATGCTAACGGATGTCACCCTCTTCAGGATGGCTCCGCCAACGCGTCAGAATCCGGAACGCGATGAGGGGAGTCAGGCGAACCCTCCGCCGCCACCTCCGCCTCCGGAGGCATGGCAAGCTATCATGGCAGCCACCAACGCCAATGCTCAGATGATTTTGCAACTCTTGCAAGAACGCACCCAAGGGCAAGGCAATCAAGGAAATCAAGGCCAAGGCAATAATCAGCCTCACTTCGCTACCCTCAACCAGTTCCTCGCAAATCAGCCGAAGTCTTTCAGCTACTGTGCCGAGGCCACAGACGCCGATGATTGGCTCGTGGACATCAACAAGCATTTTGAATGTAGCAATGTCAGGCCTGAGGACTTTGTCAAGTTCGCTTCTTTTCAACTCAAGGATCAAGCTGCCGAGTGGTATCAACAATACAAAGATTCCAGAGGAGGTCGTGTGATTACCTGGGATGATTTCCGCCGAGACATTCAAAGCTCACCACATTCCACAAAGTGTTGTTGACAGCAAGCGTGAGGAGTTCCGCAATCTCAAGCAAGGCAGCATGTCCGTGTATCAATACAATACTCAGTTTCAAAAACTCGCTCGCTTCGCTAAGCAAGACGTTCCTGATGAAAAGAGCATGATCTATCAATTCAGAGGTGGCCTCAGAGAAGATCTGCAATTACCTCTCGTGCTTTTTGAGCCGACCAAGTATGATGATTTCTACAATATGGCACTGAAGCAAGAGGCTGCTCAGCTCAAGTGTGAGGCTTCTAAGAAGAGAGTCAGGGACGCAGTTCAGTCTTCTTCTTCCTCACTACTGGTTGCTAAGCAACAGAAGTTATGGTTGCCTCCTCCTCCTCCGTTTCGTCAGCCTTTCCAGCAGAAGAACAAAGGTGGCCATGGATCTTCCCACCCACCCAACCCTGGCTATCAGAACAAGTCTCAGAATCAAGCTCCAAAGTCGAATGCTCCTTATCATCGTCCACTCTCAGAGGTGACTTGCAACAAGTGTCAGTAGAAAGGTCACTATGCTAACAAGTGCTTCAATCAAAGGCGCCTTCCGCCTCCTCCTCCTGTGAGATCTTCCAGCAATGCAGTGGTCAAGCATAATCCCAAGTTTGCAAAGGTCAACATGATGAATGCAGCTCAAGCGGAGGAATCTAGTGACGTGATAATGGGTAATCTCTCAGTTAATGATATTCCTGCAAAAGTCTTATTTGATACTGGTGCATCTCTTTCTTTCATTTCAAGACCTTTTGTTGCCAAGCATGAGTTTGTGATGGAAAATATTCCTATCCCGTTGAAGATTGTGTCCCCGGGTAAGCAAATGACATCTAATAATTGTGTCCCGGATGTTTCCATCAAGATGGGAAACTATAAATTTCTGTCTAAACCAATTGTTCTTGGTGACTCGGATATTGATCTAATTCTCGGGATGGACTGGCTTTCTAAGCACAAGGCTCAACTTGATTGTGCTGCCAGGGAAATTCAATTGACACACTCTTCTAAGGATGTTATCATCTATGCCGCTCATGATGAAACCATTAGTTTGTTTTCTCTCAATGAGAAGGGCGAGTTGGATGCTATTTCTCAAATTCCAGTCGTTTGTGAGTATCAAGATGTCTTTCCAGAAGAGCTTCCGGGTATGCCTCCTCACCGGCCAGTTGAGTTCGTTATCGATCTTGAGCCCGGCACTGAACCCGTTTGCAAGCGTCCTTACAAGCTTGGACCCAAGGAGCTGAAGGAATTGAAGAAACAGCTCGATGAACAAGAGCGTCTGGGTTTGATCAGACCGAGTTCATCTCCGTGGGGTTGTGGTGTTCTTTTTGTCCAGAAGAAGGATGGCACGGACCGACTTTGTGTCGACTACCGTCCATTGAACAAGAAGACAATCAAGAACAAGTATCCACTTCCCAACATCAATTAGCTATTCGAGCAACTCAAAGGTGCTAAAGTATTCTCCAAGCTTGACCTTCGAATGGGTTATCATCAGATTCGCATTCGTGAAGAAGATATTCCCAAGACAGCATTCAGAACAAGCTTTGGTTCTTATGAATATACTGTCATGTCTTTCGGCCTTGTCAATGCTCCTCCAACATTCTCTTGGATGATGAATTTCATCTTCAACCCCTATACCAATGAATTCGTCCTGGTGTATCTCGATGATATCTTGGTCTTCTCCAAGAATAAGAAGGATCATGCCAAACATTTGCGATTGGTGCTCGACAAGCTCAGAGAGTATCAATTTTATGCGAAGTTTTCCAAATGTGAGTTTTGGCTCGATGAAGTTCTTTACCTTGGTCATATCATCTCTGCCAAGGGCATCGCTGTTAATCCCGAGATGGTGTCTGCAATTGTGAATTGGGAACCTCCTCAGAATGTCAAGCAGCTTCGTAGTTTTCTTGGTCTTGCAAGCTATTGCCGAAGATTCGTTGAGAATTTTTCTAAGATTGCAAAGCCTCTTTCCAACCTCCTTTGGAAGCATGTGAAGTATGTCTAGACGCCTGAGTGTGACGTTTCTTTCAACACTCTCAAAGAGAAACTCGTCACAGCTCCTGTCTTAACTCCTCCTGACGAATCCAAACCATTCGAAGTTTTCTGTGATGCTTCTCTTCAAGGTCTCGGTGCCGTGTTAATGCAAGAGAAGAAAGTTGTGGCCTATACCTCTCGTCAGTTGAAGCCCAACGAAAAGAACTACCCCACTCACGATCTTGAGTTGGCGGCAGTTGTCCATGCATTAATAACGTGGAGACATCTCTTGTTGGGAAGAAAAGTGGACATATTCACCGATCACAAGAGTCTCAAGTACATCTTCACTCAGCCCAACCTCAACCTCCGACAGACTCGATGGGTCGAGATGATTCAAGAGTACAATCCGAGTATTGAATATACTCCAGGCAAAGCCAATGTCATTGCAGATGCTTTGAGCAGGAAGGCTTATTGCAACAGCTTAATTCTCAAGCCATTTCAACCGGATCTTTGTGAAGCTTTCCGCAAGCTGAATCTCCAAGTTGTTCCTCAAGGCTTTCTTGCCAACCTCATAGTCTCTCCTACTTTGGAAGATCAAATTCGTGAGGCACAACTCCTGGATACCATGGTGAAGAAGGTGAAACGTGGTATTGACAAGGGTCTTTCCAAATACAAGTGCTATCGCATTGATGACAGAGACACTTTATTCTTCGAGGACTGGATTGTGGTTCCTAAAGGTGATCTAAGGAAAGTCATTATGAACGAGGCACACAATTCTCTTCTTTCCATTCATCCTGGAAGTACGAAGATGTACCATGACCTCAAGCAGTCGTATTGGTGGACTCGAATGAAGCGAGAAATCGCTCAATTCGTGAATGAATGTGATGTCTGTCGAAGGGTGAAAGCAGAACACCAACGACCAGTTGGTCTCCTCCAACCTCTTGCTATCCCAGAATGGAAGTTTGATCATATCGAAATGGACTTCGTGACTGGATTTCCAAAGTCCAAGCGCGGAAGTGATGCTATCTTCATTGTCATTGACAAGCTTACTAAAGTGGCTCATTTCCTTCCAATCAAAGAATCTATCACAGCAGCTCAGTTGGCAGAGCTATACACCTCCAGGATTGTCTCCTTGCATGGCATTCCACAAATGATTTCTTCAGATCGTGGAAGTATCTTCACTTCTAAGTTCTAGGACTCCTTTTAGAAGGCCATGGGCACCAACATTCGCTTCAGCACAGCTTTCCATCCTCAAACTAGTGGCCAAGTCGAGCGAGTCAATCAAATCCTTGAAGATATGCTCAGGGCTTGTGTCATTTCCTTTGGCATGAAGTGGGAAGATTGTCTTCCATATGCCGAATTCTCCTACAAAAACAGCTTCCAAGCGAGTTCGGGCAAGGCCCCATTCGAGATTCTCTATGGCAGAAAGTGTCGTACTCCTCTCAATTGGTCAGAGGCTGGTGAATGCCAATTTCTTGGCAATGACTTAATCACAGAGGCTGAAGAAATGTGTAAAGTCATCCGTGAAAATCTCAAAGCCGCGCAATCGCGCCAGAAGAGTTACTATGATAGTAAGCACCGTGATTTGGCTTTCAAGATCGGAGACCATGTCTACCTCCGCGTCTCTCCAATGAAAGGCACTCGTCGCTTCGGTATCAAAGGGAAGCTTGCCCCTAGATACGTGGGTCCTTTCAAGATCATTGGCAAAAGAGGCGACCTCGCCTATCAACTTGAGCTTCCCTCCAACTTCGCGAACGTGCACGATGTGTTCCAAGTGTCACAACTTCGCAAGTGCTTCAAGACTCCTGAGCGCACCATCAACTTCGAAGAGATTGACCTCCAAGAAGATCTGTCTTATCATGAGCACCCCGTTGCTATTCTTGAAGAAACTGAGCGCAAGACTCGCAACAAGTCAATCAAATTCCTGAAAGTGAAGTGGTCGCACCATTCCGACCGAGAAGCCACCTAGGAACGCGAGGACCACCTTCGTTCCGAATATCCGGAGTTCTTTCTGTCCTAGATCTCAAGACGAGATCCTTTCGTAGTGGTGGAGTGTTGTAACACCCCGGATGTAACTTTCCATATTTGTAACTCCAACTCTTGCCATTTTCGGCTATGGGTTATGATATTTCCTCCGTGGTCGGGTTTTTTTTTTTCGTTTTGCATTTTGTTCATGTCATGCATCTCATATCATGTCATCATGTGCATCTCATTTGCATACGTGTTCGTCTCATGCATCCGAGCATTTTCCCCGTTGTCCGTTTTGCAATCCGACACTCCCACATGCACCGGCGCACCCCTCTTGTTTCTTTTCATGAGCGGGTGTTAAACGTTCTCGGAATGGACCGAAGTTTGTCAAGTGGCCTTGGTATACCACCGGTAGACCACCTTTCAAGTTTCGTCCCATTTGGAGGTCGTTTGATGCTCCAACGGTTAACCAGGTAACCGCAAAAGCCTTTTGTGTGTTGAAGCAAAACCCCCCTCCAAACAGCCCAATAACCCATCTATGCCCCCTCCATGCTCTCGGTCGTTCGATCACGATCGTGTGGGCGAAAACCGCACTCCATTTGGAGTCTCCTAGCTCCCTCTACCTATATAAACACCCCTCCCCCGAAAATTCCGGATCAAAACCACCCCTAACCCTAGATCAATTCCCCTCCGCGCCGCCGGACGTTTCTTCCTCAGCCGGCCGGACATGTCCGCCGCCCTCACCGTGCCACGTGGCGGCTCCTGATTCGCCAAGCCGCAGCGCCCACTTCGCCTGCGCGCCCGCACGCCGGCCTGCCGTGGCCCGCGCGGG
>NC_057796.1:148216672-148329159 GCF_018294505.1 Triticum aestivum
CCGGTCGCCGCCTCCCTCCTCCGAGCTCGTCCACCGCGGCTGCCGTCTCCCTCTTCCCCTCCGTCTCCGGCGAGCCTCGATTTCTCTGTCCTGAAATTATTGCATTATGTGCTCCTGTTCAGTGCATCATATCTCATCGCATACTACTCCGTTTTGTGTGCATGATATATCGAAATGTTTGTCTCGAGATGCTCTTCATTTTGTTCCATTGTGCCATGCTCGTTTGAGTTCATATTGATGCCCAAATCTCTGGTGCAAGAGTGCTATATGATGTTTACTGCTGTTGCTTATCAGAACTTGGTGATTTGTTATTTTTGTTGCAATTGATGTGTGCATCTTATGGGCATGAGCTCTACAGGTGTTTTGATCTATGCTATGCTATATTTACAGAGGTGTATGCCATGTATTTTTGTGGTCTATGTGGTGACTAGCACAAGAATGCAAACTAGGCTTCGTGATGTTTCTGTTTTCAGGGACTGGATTTTCACCAAGTCTGTTACTGCTGTTATTTTGTTGCTATGTATCCATGTGGCTACAGAGAGATCCATGCTCCTTTTGGGTATGTTCAATAAGAATGTTTTCTAGATATAGTTGTGCTCTATCCATACATGCCCTTGTTTGCAATTATGGAGTGCCATAGCATGTCCTAATCTTGCTCTACGTTTGCTATAAAATGTTTCTGGCAGAATGTTAACATGATATTCAATTTTGCCAAGGTTGTTGTAGTTGATCCTTACATGCTATGTATTTTCTCTTGCCACGGTTAGTTTTATAAACATGCCATCTTGCTGTAGGTATGCTTGTTTTGTCATGCATTGCTTTGTGGTGAGTGAATCAAGCTCACCAAGATGCCCTCATAATTTCTGTTAATGCCATGCTCTGTTTTCTGCCAAGTCTGAAACCTGTTAACGAATTTGCTATGTTTACATGGGTGCCATCATATCTTCTGATCCTTTTTGGCTCATGGTCAGTAAGGGACTTTTGTTCTATGCATTTAGTAGGTTCATGCTATGCCTTGTTTTGCTATGTTAAGTTCCTTTAGCATGTTGATTGCTTGCTCTGAACATTGCTACCTGAAGTTGTTTCTGCCATGTCCAGTATTTTTACCAAGTCTGTGAACCTGATATCTTTTGCACTTTTGCCATGCTTGTTTGAACCTGTTATGATGTGATCTAGCCGTAGCTCAGTGTTCATCGTTTGTCAAGCATCTTTTGTAGATTACTTCCATATGTTTTTTTGCTATGTTGGGGTGCTGTAGCATAGTTACTTGTTGCATTCTAAGTGCTATCATGCTGTTAATCGCAGATTCGTGTCATTCTTGTTTTGCTTGCCATTTGCAAACCGTGCATCCGTTTCCGGTGATCTTTATATCGATTTCGACCGAAATCATCTCGTCTTTCCAGTGGCATACTTCGTTTGCCAAGTTACTGCCTTGTTCATCCTTTTTTCTTCCGGAGCACGCATACGCATCGCATATCACATCTCCAATATCATGCATGTTTTGCATCATGTTGCTTGCGCATTTCCCGTGATTGATTGTGGTTCCATTGCTTGTGTTATTGCTGTGGGTAGAGCCGGAAGACGAGTTCGTGAACGAGGAACCTGTTGAGTACGCTTACGAGGATCAAGCTTTCGACAACTCTGAGAACCTTGCAGGCAAGATGACCATACCCTCGAAATCACTTCTATCTTTGCTTTGATAGTTGTTCGTTCTATTGCTATGTTGCGCTACCTACCACTTGCTATATCATGCCTCCCATATTGCCATGTCAAGTCTCTAACCATCCTTTCCTATCAAACCGTTGTTTGGCTAAGTTACCGCTTTTGCTCAGCCCTTCTTATAGCGTTGCTAGTTGCAGGTGAAGTTGAAGTTGGTTCCATGTTGGAACATGGATATTTTTGGCATATCACAATATCTCTTATTTAATTAATGCATCTATATATTTGGTAAAGGGTGGAAGGCTCGGCCTTATGCCTGGTGTTTTGTTCCACTCTTGCCGCCCTAGTTTCCGCCATACCGGTATTATGTTCCTTGAGTTTGCGTTCCTTACGCGGTTGGGTGATTTATGGGACCCCCTTGACAGTTCGCCTTGAATAAAACTCCTCCAGCAAGGCCCAACCTTGGTTTTACCATTTGCCACCTAAGCCTTTTCCCTTGGGTTTTCGCGAGCCCGAGGGTCATCTTTATTTAAACCCCCGGGCCAGTGTTCCTCTGAGTGCTGGTCCAAACTAGAGCCACTTGCAGCGCCACCTTGGGGAAACTCGAGGGCTGGTTTTAGTTGTACGTAGTGTTCATCCGGTGTGCCCTGAGAACAAGATATGTGCAGCTCCTATCGGGATTTGTCGGCACATCGGGCGGCTTTGCTGGACTTGTTTTACCATTGTCGAAATGTCTTGTAAACCGGGATTCCGAGACTGATCGGGCCTTCCCGGGAGAAGGTTTATCCTTCGTTGACCATGAGAGCTTATAATGGACTAAGTTGGGACACCCCTGCAGGGTATTATCTTTCGAAAGCCGTGCCCGCGGTTATGAGGCAGATGGGAATTTGTTAATGTCCGGTTGTAGAGAACTTGTCACTTGACTTAATTAAAATACATCAACCGTGTGGTAGCCGTGATGGTATCTTCTCGGCAGAGTCCGGGAAGTGAACACGGTTTGAGTTATGCATGAACGTAAGTAGTTCAGGATGACTTCTTGATCATTTCTAGCTTCGCGTCCGTGGTGTCGCTTCTCTTCTCGCTCTCATTTGCGTATGTTAGCCACCATATATGCTTAGTGCCTGCTGCAGCTCCACCTCATTACACCATCCTTTCCTATAAGCTTAAATAGTCTTGATCTCGCGGGTGTGAGATTGCTGAGTCCTCGTGACTCACAGATTCTACCAAAATAGTTGCAGGTGCCGACGATACCAGTGCAGATGATGCAACCGAGCTCAAGTGGGAGTTCGACGAGGAACGTGGTCGTTATTATGTTTCTTTTCCTGATGATCAGTAGTGGAGCCCAGTTGGGACGATCGGGGATCTAGCATTTGGGGTTATCTTATTTTCATTTGGTTTTGACCGTAGTCGGTCTATGTGTGGATTTTGGATGATGTATGAATTAATTTATGTATTGTGTGAAGTGGCGATTGTAAGCCAACTCTCGTTATCCCATTCTTGTTCATTACATGGGATTGTGTGAAGATGACCCTTCTTGCGACAATACCACATTGCGGTTATGCCTCTAAGTCGTGCCTCGACACGTGGGAGATATAGCCGCATCGTGGGCGTTACAAAGTTGGCGACAAAACGCTCGCGCATCTCGCCCCAGGAGGAGATCGATCCCGCGAGCAAGTTCAGGAGCCATGAGCGCGCGCCATCCTTGAGAGCCATGGGGAACCAGTTCGCCATGAATTTCTCATCGCCGTTGGCTCCTTCAATGCTCAGCTCGTAGAGCTGGAGGAACTCAGCTAGGTCAGGGGTGCCGTCGTAGCGTGGAGGCAAGTCGGGCTTGAACTTCCCGGGCCAGACGACGTTGCGCAGCTCGGGAGTGAAGGCGCAGCAGCCTGCTGTAGTCACTGGAGCCCGTCGCGGGGGCGGAGCTTGGTCTTGGTGCCCACGCGCTGCCACCTAAGGCGGCGCTCGGTCTTGACGTGGCGGTGTCGGGAGTGCAGGAGCATCTTGCTGCGGCCGAGGGACCTCCTAGCAGCTTCCTTCTCCATGCGCGGGCGCCCTGCATGGTGGGTCGCACCCCGGGGCCGCGCGTCTTGGCGCGAGGGCGACGTCTTGATGTGGAGGTGGAGGAGGCGCTCCGTGGCTACGTCGCCCGCAGCTGGAGGTAGGCGAGGCAGCGAGAGAGACGGTGTGGGAGAGCCCCCAGCGGCGCTGACAAGGTTGGTGATGCGGTCCAGCTAGTCCTCATAGAGGTCGTCGACTGGGCGGTAGCGCAAGAGCTCGCGCGCTGTGAGCAGTGCGGCCTGCACGTCCACGGGCCCGCGGCGAGCGTGAGACGATGAACCGGCCGGAGTCAGCGACGGGGTGGCGGTGCATCCGTCCCGACTCACGGAGGGGTGCAGCGACGAGGCCTGTTGTTCGTTCCCTGTCTGGCCGATGGCAGCGTTGGTAGCAGGCGATGGAGAGCGACGGGGAGGCCCGCCGACGGGCGCCGTCTGGGCGACGCGAGCGTTGAGAGCGGCCCGGCGCTCAGGGCGGGCTCGACGAGCATCAGCCATGAAACTGGCGGGAGCGGTGGAGCATGGATCGACAGAGGGAAATCTTGATGACCCACAAGTATAGGGGATCTGTCGTAGTCCTTTCGATAAGTAAGAGTGTCGAACCCAATGAGGAGCAGAAGGAAATGACAAGAGGTTTCCAGTAAGATATTCTCTGCAAGCACTGGAATTATCGGTAACAGATAGTTTTGTGATAAGGTAATTTGTAACGGGTAACAAGTAATAAAAGTAAATAAGGTGCAGCAATATGGCCCAATCCTTTTTGTAGCAAAGGACAAGCCTGGACAAACTCTTATATAGAGGAAAACGCTCCTGAGGACACATGGGAATTATCGTCAAGCTAGTTTTCATCACGCTCATATGATTCGTGTTCTTTACTTTGATAATTTGATATGTGGGTGGACCGGTCCTTGGGTGCTGCCCTTCCTTGGACAAGCATCCCACTTATGATTAACCCCTATTGCAAGCATCTGCAACTACAAAAGAAGTATTAAGGTAAACCTAACCATAGCATGAAACATGTGGATCCAAATCAGCCCCTTACGAAGCAACGCATAAACTAGGGTTTAAGCTTCTATCACTCTAGCAACCCATCATCTACTTATTACTTCCCAATGCCTTCCTCTGTGCCCAAACAATGGTGAAGTGTCATGTAGTCGACGTTCACATAACACCACTAAAGGAAAGACAACATACATCTCATCAAAATATCGAACGAATACAAAATTCACACGACTACTTATAGCAAGACTTCTCCCATGTCCTCAGGAACAAACGTAACTACTCACAAATCATATTCATGTTCATAATCAGAGGGGTATTAATATGCATAAAGGATCTGAACATATGATCTTCCACCAAATAAACCAACTAGCATCAACTACAAGGAGTAATCAACACTACTAGCAACCCACAGGTACCAATCTGAGGTTTTGAGACAAAGATTGGATACAAGAGATGAACTAGGGTTTGAGAGGAGATGGTGCTGGTGAAGATGTTGATGGAGATTGACCCCCTCCCGATGAGAGGATCGATGGTGATGATTTCCCCCTCCCGGAGGGATGTTTCCCCGGCAGAACAGCTCCGCCGGAGCCCTAGATTGGTTCTGCAAAGGTTCCACCTCGTGGCGGCGGTGCTTCGTCCCGAAAGCTTCCTTCTTATTTTTTCTAGGACGAAAGACTTCATATAGCAGAAGATGGGCACCGGAGGCCTGCCAGGGGGCCCACGAGACAGGGGGGCGCGCCCAGGGCGGTAGGGCGCGCCCCCCACCCTCGTGGCCAGGGTGTGGGCCCTCTCTGGTTGATTCTTTCGCCAGTATTTTTTTATATATTCCAAAACGTGCCTCCGTGAAGTTTCAGGACTTTTGGAGTTGTGCAGAATATGGCTCTAATATTTGTTCGAAATATGCCCTAGAGGCAATAATAAATGGTTATTATTATATTTCTTTGTTCATGATAATTGTCTATTGTTCATGCTATAATTGTGTTATTCGGAAATCGTAATACATGTGTGAATACATAGACCACAACGTGTCCCTAGTAAGCCTCTAGTTGACTAGCTCGTTGATCAACAGATAGTCATGGTTTCCTGACTATGGACATTGGATGTCGTTGATAACGGGATCACATCATTAGGAGAATGATGTGATGGACAAGACCCAATCCTAAGCATAGCATAAAAGATCGTGTAGTTTCGTTTGCTAGAGATTTTCCAATGTCAAGTATCCTTTCCTTAGACCATGAGATCGTGCAACTCCCGGATACCGTAGGAGTGCTTTGGGTGTGCCAAACGTCACAACGTAACTGGGTGACTATAAAGGTGCACTACGGGTATCTCCGAAAGTGTCTGTTGGGTTGGCACGGATCGAGACTGGGATTTGTCACTCCGTGTGACGGAGAGGTATCTCTGGGCCCACTCGGTAATGCATCATCATAATGAGCTCAATGTGACTAAGGCGTTAGTCATGGGATCATGCATTGCGGTACGAGTAAAGAGACTTGCCGGTAACGAGATTGAACAAGGTATTGGGATACCGACGATCGAATCTCGGGCAAGTAACATACCGATTGACAAAGGGAATTGTATACGGGATTGATCGAATCCTCGACATCGTGGTTCATCCGATGAGATCATCGTGGAACATGTGGGAGCCAGCATGGGTATCCAGATCCCGCTGTTGGTTATTGACCGGAGAGGCGTCTCGGTCATGTCTGCATGTCTCCCGAACCCGTAGGGTCTACACACTTAAGGTTCGGTGACGCTAGGTTGTAGAGATATGAGTATGCGGAAACCCGAAAGTTGTTCGGAGTCCCGGATGAGATCCCGGACGTCACGAGGAGTTCCGGAATGGTCCGGAGGTGAAGAATTATATATAGGAAGTCCAGTTTCGGCCACCGGGAAAGTTTTGGGGGTTATCGGTATTGTACCGGGACCACCGGAAGGGTCCCGGGGGTCCACCGGGTGGGGCCACCTGTCCCGGAGGGCCCCATGGGCTGAAGTGGGAAGGGAACCAGCCCATAGTGGGCTGGGGCGCCCCCCATGGGCCTCCCCCCTGCGCCTAGGGTTGGAAACCCTAGGGTGGGGGGCGCCCCACTTGACTTGGGGGGTAAGTTACCCCCCTGGCCGCCGCCCCCCATCCAGATGGGTTCCTGGCCGGCGCCCCCCCTCCCAGGGGGCCTATATAAAGGGGGGGAGGGAGGGCAGTAATATAACAGCCTTGGGCGCCTCCCTCCTCCCCTGCTACACCTCTCCCTCTCGCAGAAGCTCGGCGAAGCCCTGCCGAGACCCGCTACATCCACCACCACGCCGTCGTGCTGCTGGATCTCCATCAACCTCTCCTTCCCCTTGCTGGATCAAGAAGGAGGAGACGTCGCTGCACCGTACGTGTGTTGAACGCGGAGGTGCCGTCCGTTCGGCACTCGGTCATCGGTGATTTGAATCACGGCGAGTACGACTCCGTCACCCACGTTCATTGGAACGCTTCCGCTCGCGATCTACAAGGGTATGTAGATGCACTCCTTTCCCCTCGTTGCTAGTATACTCCATAGATGGATCTTGGTGAGCGTAGGAAAATTTTAAAATTATGCTACGATTCCCAACAGTGGCATCATGAGCCAGGCCTATGCGTAGTTACTATGCACGAGTAGAACACAAAGCAGTTGTGGGCGTTGATGTTGCCAATTCTTCTTGCCGCTACTAGTCTTATCTTGTTTCGGCGGTATTGTGGGATGAAGCGGCCCGGACCGACCTTACACGTACGCTTACGTGAGACAGGTTCCACCGACTGACATGCACTAGTTGCATAAGGTGGCTAGCGGGTGTCTGTCTCTCCTACTTTAGTCGGAACGGATTCGATGAAAAGGGTCCTTATGAAGGGTAAATAGAAATTGGCAAATCACGTTGTGGTCATACGTAGGTAAGAAACGTTCTTGCTAGAAACCTACAAGCCACGTAAAAACTTGCAACAACAATTAGAGGACGTCTAACTTGTTTTTGCAGCATGTGCTATGTGATGTGATATGGCCAGAAGATGTGATGAATGATATATGTGATGTATGAGATTGATCATATTCTTGTAATAGGAATCACGACTTGCATGTCGATGAGTATGACAACCGGCAGGAGCCATAGGAGTTGTCTTTATTATTTTGTATGACCTGCGTGTCATTGAATAACGCCATGTAAATTACTTTACTTTATTGCTAAACGCGTTAGCCATAGAAGTAGAAGTAATCGTTGGCGTGACAACTTCATGAAGACACCATGATGGAGATCACGATGATGGAGATCATGGTGTCATGCCGGTGACGAAGATGATCATGGTGCCCCGAAGATGGAGATCAAAGGAGCAAAATGATATTGGCCATATCATGTCACTATTTGATTGCATGTGATGTTTATCATGTTTTTGCATCTTATTTGCTTAGAACGACGGTAGTAAGTAAGATGATCCCTTATGATAATTTCAAGAAAAGTGTTCCCCCTAGCTGTGCACCGTTGCGAAGGTTCGTTGTTTCGAAGCACCACGTGATGATCGGGTGTGATAGATTCTAACGTTCGCATACAACGGGTGTTGACGAGCCTAGCATGTACAGACATGGCCTCGGAACACACGCAATACACTTAGGTTGACTTGACGAGCGTAGCATGTACAGACATGGCCTCGGAACACGGAGGACCGAAAGGTCGAGCATGAGTCGTATAGAAGATACGATCAACATGGAGATGTTCACCGATCTTGACTAGTCCGTCTCACGTGATGATCGGACACGGCCTAGTTAACTCGGATCATGTTTCACTTAGATGACTAGAGGGATGTCTATCTGAGTGGGAGTTCATTGAGTAATTTGATTAGATGAACTTAATTATCATGAACTTAGTCTAAGATCTTTACACTATGTCTTGTAGATCAAATGGCCCACGTTGTCCTCAATTTCAACGCGTTCCTAGAGAAAACCAAGCTGAAAGATGATGGCAGCAACTATACGGACTGGGTCCGGAACCTGAGGATCATCCTCATAGCAGCCAAGAAAGATTATGTCCTAGAAGCACCGCTAGGTGAAGCACCAATCCCAGAGAACCAAGACGTTATGAACGCTTGGCAGCAGCGTGCTGATGATTACTCCCTCGTTCAGTGCGGCATGCTTTACAGCTTAGAACCGGGTCTCCAAAAGCGTTTTGAGAAACATGGAGCATATGAGATGTTCGAGGAGCTGAAAATGGTTTTCCAAGCTCATGCCCGGGTCGAGAGATATGAAGTATCCGACAAGTTCTTCAGCTGTAAGATGGAGGAGAACAGTTCTGTTAGTGAGCACATACTCAGAATGTCTGGGTTACACAACCGCTTATCCCAGCTGGGAGTTAATCTCCCGGATGACGCGGTCATTGACAGAATCCTTTAGTCGCTTCCACCAAGCTACAAGAGCTTTGTGATGAACTTCAATATGCAGGGGATGGAAAAGACCATTTCCGAGGTATATTCAATGCTGAAATCAGCGGAGGTGGAGATCAGAAAAGAACATCAAGTGTTGGTGGTGAATAAAACCACTAAGTTCAAGAAGGGCAAGGGTAAGAAGAACTTCAAGAAGGACGGCAAGGGAGTTGCCGCGCCCGGTAAGCCAGTTACTGGGAAGAAGTCAAAGAATGGACCCAAGCCTGAGACTGAGTGCTTTTATTGCAAGGGAAGTGGTCACTGGAAGCGGAACTGCCCCAAATACTTAGCGGACAAGAAGGCCGGCAACACCAAAGGTATATGTGATATACATGTAATTGATGTGTACCTTACCAGTACTCGTAGTAGCTCCTGGGTATTTGATACCGGTGCGGTTGCTCATATTTGTAACTCAAAATAGGAACTACGGAATAAATGGAGACTGGCGAAGGACGAGGTGACGATGCGCGTCGGGAATGGTTCCAAGGTCGATGTGATCGCCGTCGGCACGCTACCTCTGCATCTACCTACGGGATTAGTTTTAAACCTCAATAATTGTTATTTAGTGCCAGCTTTGAGCATGAACATTGTATTTGGATCTCGTTTAATACGAGATGGCTACTCATTTAAATCCAAAAATGATGGTTGTTCTATTTATATGAGAGATATGTTTTATGGTCATGCCCCGCTGGTTAATGGTTTATTCTTGATGAATCTCGAACGTGATGTTACACATATTCATAGTGTGAATACCAAAAGATGTAAAGTTGATAACGATAGTCCCACATACTTGTGGCACTGCCGCCTTGGTCACATTGGTGTCAAGCGCATGAAGAAGCTCCATGCAGATGGACTTTTGGAGTCTCTTGATCACGAATCATTTGACACGTGCGAACCATGCCTCATGGGTAAGATGACCAAGACTCCGTTCTCCGGAACAATGGAGCGAGCAACCAACTTATTGGAAATCATACATACCGATGTGTGCGGTCCAATGAGTGTTGAGGCTCGCGGAGGATATCGTTATGTTCTCACTCTCACTGATGACTTAAGTAGATATGGGTATGTCTACCTAATGAAACACAAGTCTGAAACCTTTGAAAAGTTCAAGGAATTTCAGAGTGAGGTTGAGAATCAACGTGACAGGAAAATAAAATTCTTACAATCAGATCGTGGTGGAGAATATTTAAGTCACGAATTTGGTACACACTTAAGGAAATGTGGAATAGTTTCACAACTCACGCCGCCTGGAACACCTCAGAGAAACGGTGTGTCCGAACGTCGTAATCGCACTCTATTGGATATGGTGCGATCTATGATGTCTCTTACCGATTTACCGCTCTCATTTTGGGGCTATGCTTTAGAGACTGCCGCATTCACTTTAAATAGGGCTCCGTCGAAATCCGTTGAGACGACACCGTATGAATTATGGTTTGGGAAGAAACCTAAGCTGTCGTTTCTAAAAGTTTGGGGATGCGATGCTTATGTCAAGAAACTTCAACCTGAAAAGCTCGAACCCAAGTCGGAGAAATGCGTCTTCATAGGATACCCTAAGGAAACTATTGGGTATACCTTCTACCTCAGATCCGAAGGCAAGATCTTCGTTGCCAAGAACGGGTCCTTTCTGGAGAAGGAGTTTCTCTCGAAAGAATTGAGTGGGAGGAAAGTGGAACTTGATGAGGTGATAGTCACCCCTTCCGTGCCGGAAAGTAGCGCAGCGCGGGAAAATGTTCCTGTGGTGCCTACACCGACTGGGGAGGAAGTTAATGATGATGATCATGAAGCTTCGGATCAAGTTACTACTGAACTTCGTAGGTCCACAAGGACACGTTCCGCACCAGAGTGGTACGGCAACCCTGTCCTGGAAATCATGTTGTTAGACAACGGTGAACCTTCGAACTATGAAGAAGCGATGGCGGGCCCGGATTCCGACAAATGGCTAGAAGCCATGAAATCCGAGATAGGATCCATGTATGAAAACGAAGTATGGACTTTGACTGACTTGCCCGATGATCGGCGAGCCATAGAAAACAAATGGATCTTTAAGAAGAAGACAGACGCGGATGGTAATGTGACCATCTATAAGGCTCGACTTGTCGCTAAGGGTTATCGACAAGTTCAAGGGGTTGACTACGATGAGACTTTCTCACCCGTAGCGAAGCTGAAGTCCGTCCGAATCATGTTAGCAATTGCCGCATACTATGATTATGAGATATGGCAGATGGACGTCAAAACGGCATTCCTTAACGGCTTCCGTAAGGAAGAGTTGTATATGATGCAACCGGAAGGTTTTGTCGATCCAAAGAATGCTAACAAAGTATGCAAGCTCCAGCGCTCAATCTATGGGCTGGTGCAAGCATCTCGGAGTTGGAACATTCGCTTTGATGAGATGATCAAAGCGTTTGGGTTTACACAGACTTATGGAGAAGCCTGTGTTTAAAAGAAAGTGAGTGGGAGCTCTGTAGCATTTCTCTTGTTATATGTGGATGACATATTATTGATGGGAAATGATATAGAATTCATGGAAAGTATAAAGGCCTATTTGAATAAGTGTTTTTCAATGAAGGACCTTGGAGAAGCTGCTTATATATTAGGCATCAAGATCTATAGAGATAGATCAAGACGCCTCATTGGTCTTTCACAGAGTACATACCTTGACAAGATATTGAAGAAGTTCAATATGGATCAGTCCAAGAAGGGGTTCTTGCCTGTATTGCAAGGTGTGCAATTGAGCACGGCTCAATGCCCGACCACGGCAGAAGATAGAGAAAAGATGAGTGTCATCCCCTATGCCTCGGCCATAGGGTCTATTATGTATGCCATGCTGTGTACCAGACCTGATGTAAACCTTGCCGTAAGTTTGGTAGGAAGGTACCAAAGTAATCCCGGCATGGAACACTGGACAGCGGTCAAGAATATCCTGAAGTACCTGAAGAGGACTAAGGATATGTTTCTCGTTTATGGAGGTGACGAAGAGCTCGTCGTAAAGGGTTACGTCGACGCTAGCTTCGACACAGATCTGGATGACTCGAAGTCACAAACCGGATACGTGTATATTTTGAATGGAGGAGCAGTAAGCTGGTGCAGTTGCAAGCAAAGCGTCGTGGCGGGATCTACATGTGAAGCGGAGTACATGGCAGCCTCGGAGGCAGCACAGGAAGCAGTCTGGATGAAGGAGTTCATTACCGACCTAGGGGTGATTCCCAATGCGTCGGGCCCGATGACTCTCTTCTGTGACAACACTGGAGCTATTGCCCTTGCGAAGGAGCCCAGGTTTCACAGGAAGACCAGGCATATCAAGCGTCGCTTCAACTCCATTCGTGAAAGTGTTCAAAATGGAGACATAGATATTTGTAAAGTACATACGGACCTGAATGTAGCAGATCCGTTGACTAAACCTCTCCCTAGAGCAAAACATGAGCAACACCAGGACGCAATGGGTGTTCGATTCATCACAATGTAACTAGATTATTGACTCTAGTGCAAGTGGGAGACTGTTGGAAATATGCCCTAGAGGCAATAATAAATGGTTATTATTATATTTCTTTGTTCATGATAATTGTCTATTGTTCATGCTATAATTGTGTTATTCGGAAATCGTAATACATGTGTGAATACATAGACCACAACGTGTCCCTAGTAAGCCTCTAGTTGACTAGCTTGTTGATCAACAGATAGTCATGGTTTCCTGACTATGGACATTGGATGTCGTTGATAACGGGATCACATCATTAGGAGAATGATGTGATGGACAAGACCCAATCCTAAGCATAGCATAAAAGATCGTGTAGTTTCGTTTGCTAGAGCTTTTCCAATGTCAAGTATCTTTTCCTTAGACCATGAGATCGTGCAACTCCCGGATACCGTAGGAGTGCTTTGGGTGTGCCAAACGTCACAACGTAACTGGGTGACTATAAAGGTGCACTACGGGTATCTCCGAAAGTGTCTGTTGGGTTGGCACGGATCGAGACTGGGATTTGTCACTCCGTGTGACGGAGAGGTATCTCTGGGCCCACTCGGTAATGCATCATCATAATGAGCTCAATGTGACTAAGGCGTTAGTCACGGGATCATGCATTGCGGTACGAGTAAAGAGACTTGCCGGTAACGAGATTGAACAAGGTATTGGGATACCGACGATCGAATCTCGGGCAAGTAACATACCGATTGACAAAGGGAATTGTATACGGGATTGATTGAATCCTCGACATCGTGGTTCATCCGATGAGATCATCGTGGAACATGTGGGAGCCAACATGGGTATCCAGATCCCGCTGTTGGTTATTGACCGGAGAGGCGTCTCGGTCATGTCTGCATGTCTCCCGAACCCGTAGGGTCTACACACTTAAGGTTCGGTGACGCTAGTGTTGTAGAGATATGAGTATGCGGAAACCCGAAAGTTGTTCGGAGTCCCGGATGAGATCCCGGACGTCACGAGGAGTTCCGGAATGGTCCGGAGGTGAAGAATTATATATAGGAAGTCCAGTTTCGGCCACCGGGAAAGTTTCGGGGGTTATCGGTATTGTACCGGGACCACCGGAAGGGTCTCGGGGGTCCACCGGGTGGGGCCACCTGTCCCGGAGGGCCCCATGGGCTGAAGTGGGAAGGGAACCAGCCCATAGTGGGCTGGGGCGCCCCCCATGGGCCTCCCCCCTGCGCCTAGGGTTGGAAACCCTAGGGTGGGGGGCGCCCTACTTGACTTGGGGGGTAAGTTACCCCCCTGGCCGGCGCCCCCCCTCCCAGGGGGCCTATATAAAGGGGGGGAGGGAGGGCAGTAATATAACAGCCTTGGGCGCCTCCCTCCTCCCCTGCTACACCTCTCCCTCTCGCAGAAGCTCGGCGAAGCCCTGCCGAGACCCGCTACATCCACCACCGCGCCGTCGTGCTGCTGGATCTCCATCAACCTCTCCTTCCCCTTGCTGGATCAAGAAGGAGGAGACGTCGCTGCACCGTACGTGTGTTGAACGCGGAGGTGCCGTCCGTTCGGCACTCGGTCATCGGTGATTTGAATCACGGCGAGTACTACTCCGTCATCCACGTTCATTGGAACGCTTCCGCTCGCGATCTACAAGGGTATGTAGGTGCACTCCTTTCCCCTCGTTGCTAGTATACTCCATAGATGGATCTTGGTGAGCGTAGGAAAATTTTAAAATTATGCTACGATTCCCAACAATATTTGCTCCTTTTCCAGCCCAGAATTTCAGCTGCCGGTATTTTCTCTCTTCATGTAAATCTTGTAAAATAAGAGAGAACTAGCGGGTCCACCCGCGCAATTGCGCGGCTAGAATTGATATATTTTATATTTTTAATAATCGACATGTTTTTGCTATCTTGCTTACTCATATGGACTTGTATTTTGTTTGTTCTTTGACATTCCACATAAGTTTTTAACTATTGTCAGTTGAACACCTTCATATGCACCTCCATATGAAATTTTCCTCTTCATAGTGTTGTTTGTGTTTAAGTTATCTCCATCTATAATTTTAGTTTGCCAAAAAATATTTTGTGTGAATGCCTAATATTTTCTCTGTTCGTTAGTTTTACTACATGTTCCTAATCCATCATGGAATACTGATTTCTATAGCTTTATTTTTGTGTGAAAATTTTGTAGCTAATTCACCATAATATATTTTGTACCTAATATACCCAATTGTGTAAGAAATCAAATGAAATCTAATCGAGTTATTTCGTATAGGAGTGAGTAAATGAAATAAAAAATATATTATTCGTTTTCACTTCATCATATGATAGTACAGTATAAGCTACAACCAGCTGAGTTATTTCACAAAAAAAGTTACAGCCAGCTGAGTTATTTCGTAAATAAAATAGTTACAGCTAGCTGGGCAAGCTGACACACCTTACTGCCGTACCATTCATCCCCTCATCCCTCTTCACATTCTCGGTCTCCTCCCGTTCCTTTTTCTCCATTCCTTCTCCGATCCATGGATTCATCCCAATTTGTTGCTAGATCCTGCCAAGGGTGGAGGACGGGGTGAGAAGGGGGATTTGCGGCGGAGTGCGGTGGCTGCAGGTTCTCGGCGGCGGCAGGTCCTCCAGCTTGACCACACGTTCCTGCTGCTCGCTGCCGCCGTCCATTGGATGGCCATGGAGCTGGGCCCCTTTGAACTTGAACGGTGGCTCTCCTCTAGGTAATATCTCCTATTCCCCTCCTTCTCCTTCCTTTCCAGATGCTTGGTCTGCTAGGCTCCAGCAATGGCGCGGAGTTTTGATTCTTTATGGAGATTTCCTATGGCTATGAGAAATTTGCTCCTTCATGTGAATGCGAGTGGCTGCACATATCCATCCAGCGTCCTACCCATGCATCAGTAAAGTTGGGAACGTGATTCTATTGAATGGCAGATCGGACCGAGGCTAGGGCATGCGTTCCAGCCGCAGATTCTGCGTCCCCTAGCAGCGAGGCCGCGAGGCAAAGTGGTCGCCTGCGAGGTCACCGGAGAATATGAGAGATCCGTTTCCTTGAGTGGTGCTGCTCTCTTGTTTGTGGCACTGGGCCGAGAGCTGTGCCGTCGGGTTCGACAGCCATGTTCTTCATAATGTTCCTCGTCGTATGTGGCACCGTAGTAGGGATGGGTATGACCGTCTTACTACTCTCTCATCATCCTTTGCATTCTTCTCTTGTTGGGCACAGTATATATGTACTTTAAAAGTTCATTTACTTAGGCTGTGTTCGGCAATAGTCTGCTCCTTCGCCAGGGAGCGAAGCCGGTGGAGCACCCATCTGACCGCTCGCCAAAATTGCACTGAGTGCCGCTCCGCTCCGCAGCGGAGAGATTCCGAACGACCTTTTAGTTGATCCATTAAATTTATTCAGAGATAAGGTTGAGTTACTTAGTTCTATGAAATTATAATTCAGACGATAAGCTCATACATTTTGTTGTTCATATAAGGACAATTTGTAGGATATAAATTATAGAGTTATTTATCTTGCCATTGATGTGCATTGTGTTGCTTTAGGGAATTGAGCTTCTATATTTTCTCAGTTGACATTCTGCCCAACTTTGATTATTGTCTCTTGAACACGTCTATATTAATTATATGAAGTGTAGTATAGCAAACGGTGTTAAATATTTCTTTGTCTTGTAGAGAGTCCACAGGAGGAGGCAGGTCGTGGGCTTCCTATTTGCTACTGTGGCAGCTTCCACCTATGTAATGTGCTACAACTTTGCATCATTCCTACTTTCTGCACACGGCTGATTCGTCACAGGTATGCTTCCCCTTATAGTTGGATAAAAGGTGTATTCTTTCTATTTGTTGTTACCATATATTAGCAAGTTATATTAATGATATGTGTTTTTAAGACAAAAGAAAAAGGCTTGTATTTATTAAGTGAATTTGGACCATATGTGTTAATTGATATGCAATAGAGTTTCCGCATGTGTTGTAGGTGATGCCTATAACACTGGAGCTTTTTTCATTGTTCTCATCAACTGAAAAGGCTAGGATAGAAGAGCTGTTACCAAGAACATAAAACTCACTAAAGTTCATGTCTGAATGTATTTCAAATAATAACAACGTGACATGCTTCTGATAGTGCTAACGTTTGACCCTTATAATAAGTGCCCTCCTTATATTGATCGATGTCATGTATTCTTTCTATATCTCCGCAAACGTAAATGGTTTACTTGGCGATTCTCATATTTTCCATTCAATGAGTTCAGCAATTTTGCTATACCACTTTTATTAGTGCAGAGTATATATAATATAAAAGTTCCTATTCAAATTAGTAGAATATACTTACCAGGTGTTAGAATTTCTAGATATATACCACAATCGTCGCACTAATACTTGTCAGTTTCCTCTGTAGTTAGTTTTTATCAATTACATGATCATTTGAACATTTTTGTGTAACAGATCTATTATAGCTATTGTCGTGAAAAATAAACTAAAGTTAGCAACCCGAAGAAACTGATAGACATAAAATAATATAGATATGGTTCCATTATAACTGGTATTACTCAGTTGTCACTACAGGCTTGAGAGTCTCGTTTTCCTCAAGAAGTGGTGATATCATATCTGAGAAGAAGTTTGATGCATTACCTAACTTTTCTGGGTTTTATGCCACATTCCAGTAAGTTCTCGTAATGTTCTCCTTTTTTTAAAATGTTTCTAGCGCTCCTAACGTATTGCTATCTATCTTGATCATTTTTCATAAACTTTCTTCTGTCGAGTGCCTGCATATATGGAGTTAGTCGAGTAAAAATATATATGTTACATTGATGAATAAACATGAATCATGAATCATTTGTTGATCAATAATAAAAGATAGTGTTCCATAACTGAAAGGAAGTTCTCAAGTTTTGGCTATGCATAGAACTGCATATATTCTTGAGGCACTGGCTGACTTTAGGCACAACCTTATTAAACTTATGACAAAACTATTAGATTTGTTTGTAAATTACAGAGGGTCATGTAACATTATTGGACTTACTGTTTGAATTTCTAGGCCATTGTTTAGGCCACAATAATTACATCCTCCTTTGAAAAATAAGCAAACATTCCACATAGTCTCGCTCTGGTTTCATCACCCCTAAAGAGGTCAAGCTTGAAAAGTGTTAATCTTAGCCTCAATGGTGGAATTCTAATTAAAGTTTCAGTATGCATTATGCACTTGCTCTATTTAGAAGCAGTCGTGTGGTAATATGAAGTTTTTTTTTTGTTACTATCGATTCGACATGCTTCATTTGGGTGAATAATCTAATGACATGCAAATTTGGAGATTAGTTTCTTCACGGTTAGAAATATTAATTATATTATTTCAAACTATAAAGTATAGACATACCTAAGCATTGTTTAACTTTATCTCCCTGTTTTTGCGTCGTGTCCTTGGTAGCAAACTCAGAGTTGTAATCTTGAAAACATTCTGATGGCCCTTTCACCCCCGTAACCTTTGTATTGTACGCAGAAAAAGTAACTTCATTTCTCAATGGGTGATGCTTTGTGGATTCCACAACCCGAAAAAATAATTTCGTTTCTCAATGGGTGATACTCTGTGGATTCCACAACTCTAAAAGTGTTGTATGCATAAATAGAATTTACATTTTCTTTCATCAGTATAAGTGTATCAAATTCCTCTGGGTAGTTGTGTGATGTTTTAATGTTGATAGTCACATGAATTGTTTGGGCATGTCAAAGCAAGCAAAATATTATTAGCAATTGTTTGTCTAAAACAGTAGAACAATCTGCAAATGAATATGTAATGAATAAAAAATTTCATCCATCAAAATCATATCGAGGCTAATGAGCTTATCGGTTTTAATCCCGCATTCTCAGTACTTTAACTTGAATGTTCTAGTTTGTCATGTTGTTGGTAAGCATTATGCTTCTTGCACACCATAGTTTTTTGGCTGCAAAAGGAGTCAAAAATTGTTAGTCAGTTGCCAATGCATCTTTTCTCCTGATAAGTGAATTAATTAAAATATTTATAGACCTTGATGATTCAGTGAGAGGCAGCTCTGAAGATATGTCCTGACTTCGTCGGTCGTCCTGATGCGGTCACATTGCAGTTTCGGCTGTTTGTCTGGCATCGCAGAACTCAAATTTGTTGGTGGTGCTCTGGTCGGGTAGCAGATTTGTTCTGCAGTCTTCGATTTTATTGGTGTTACGCTGCCCGGGTAGTAGATTTGTTGTGCAGTCTTCAATTTTGTTGGTGGTTCTCTTCCTGGGTAGTAGATTTCGGAAGACCTCGATTTTGTTGGTGGTGCTTTGGTCGGGTAGCAGATTTGTAGACTTTGATATGTCCAGAATTGGTTGACTCCGACTCTTGGGCGTCTGTTGGATGTGGTCGGCCGAGTGTCTTTCTATTTTGTTGCCTTGGCTGACTCCATCTAGAGTTTCTTTTTATCTAGAGTCCATGTGGAGACGTGGAGTTCTATTGATTGAGTCCCTCCAGATAGGACGGACCGGATCAAGAATTTGTACGTGTGTTGTTAAAAAAAGAATTTATACGTGTCCTATGTCAACACGTTTCCGCACTTTTGTTTATTTCCGAGTTCCTTGTCTATACTTGTACGTTGTCCTTCTAATCAGGCACATCCGGACATGTGAATCCGATTGATATGAGTTTGTGCCCAAGGGATGTACACGTGCCTTTTTTATTGGAAAGGCTGTATACGTGACACATTATAGCAATAGTTGTACATGAATAATATTGTGCGGTAACTTTCAGACGTTTACCTTTTTTTTTTCTGTTTTTTCTAAAGGTCCTATTGCTATCGTGACAACGTAAAAGTTCAATACCACTGGTGCATATATTTTACGATGTTACGTAAAAATCTTTAAATCTTACCCGTTGTTATTCTAATCGAACGGTGTAAACAATATTAGCATATGTGGATGAACATGATGGCTTATTTGACTCTTGTTTTAAGTATCTAATATAATAATATAATAGATAGATAGATAATAGATAATAGATAGATAAATAGATAGGCATAAGTATTGTGACATAATGTGTAATAACAACCCATAATGTAATAAATTTCAATATAAAAGCATGATGCAAAATGGACGTATCAAAGCTTCGGCGCACTCCTACTTGGCGCGCCAAATGTCGGATTCTGGGTTTCGGCAAACCCTTAAGGTTTGAACTCTCTCTCCCTAGCTCGCTCACTCAACGATCTCACGACCTAGCTTGTCGAACCCAAAGAACAAGAGACACGAGGGTTTATATTGGTTGGGGTTATCGTTGTGGTGTAATACCCTACTCCAGTGTGGTGGTGGTGGATTGCCTCGTAGGCTTGGGATGAACAAGTACAAGGTACGAACAGCCTCCTGAGGAGAGGTGTTCTTGAGCTCGGTGAACTGGTGCGTGTGAGGGTGGTCTGGATGATCCGCCCCCCTATGGTGGTGGCTAGTCCTATTTATAGAGGCCCGGATCCTCTTCTGAAATATTAGGCGGGAAGGGATCCCACAACGGCCAAGTTTGAAGGGGGACAACTAGTACAAGCTATCCTGATAAAAGGTGGTCTTCGCCTGCCAAAGGCTCTGGTGGTGATGCAGTTGTGGGCTCCGTGATGACCTCTGTCCTGCCGTCCTGCTGGTCTTGGTCTCGTTGCACCGATATGGAAACCTTTGTCTGACGCCTCGGGACTCCTCGCCTGCGCCTGCCTCTTTAGCACTAAAGAGGAAACTAGTACACTGCGCCCGCTGACGCCCGCCTGGCCTTGGTCGTCATGGCTCACGTCACGTGAACCTCGCGAGGTGCCCCTTGCATAGATATCTCCGCTCCTCGGGAGCCAGCCTAGTGAGGCCACCCCAGGGATGGTTGCTGCTGAAGATGGGCCGTACCAGGCCGTTGGTGGAGCCACGCCATGGGCCGCAGGCAGGCAAGTCTGGGTACCCGTGTTCCCAGGACGCCGACAAAGGGTGAGGCCACCAAGCCCCAGGCGCCACCCCGCACATCCACAACCTTCTGAAAGCGGCTTCATCTCGCAATGTGGTCAATAAATAGGATATTCGCTTTAGAACCATGGAAAAGCATGAGCATAATCTTCTGTCCTATTCTCCAAGATGGACGGGCCTTCATTATTTGGAACCACCCATGAATAAGTATCTTCTCACCTCCAAGGGGAATGAAGTAGGTTGACATAAACATCATGTTGTGACCAAGCGCAAGTCTGACCCGACCATGGTCAGGCATCTGTATAGGAACAATAGAATTGGGCAGTTTCTGTTTCAAGAATATCACAGCTGTAAAACTGTGTAG
This sequence comes from Triticum aestivum, assembly GCF_018294505.1. NCBI lineage: Eukaryota > Viridiplantae > Streptophyta > Magnoliopsida > Poales > Poaceae > Triticum > Triticum aestivum. Next base: position 148,237,539 of record NC_057796.1, read on the forward strand.
AAGCAAGAGTTTATGAACAACATATATAACAAAAAAAGCTCGTACCATAAGTTTCTCGACACAGTTGGACATGTTCAACGTGTACAGCAGTGGCACACATATCCCACGTGGCCTTCCACCATTGAAACGCCCCACAAGGACCTCAAGACGATCAATAAAGTGTAGGAACTTGGGGATGTCATCCCAGTCAACTTCAGTGCCATCAGTAACAGTCAAGTTCTTAAAGAATAACAAACGAGTAGCATGCTTAACTTTGAAATAACCTACACCAATTATAAGAAATATTAGTTAGAAGTAGCATCTTCGTGAGAGAAGGGAATCACAAATCATTGCTACTTCTAAAGTTAAATTGTGATTAGTTAGACAAAATAGGTGGATTAAGAAGTAATCGAGGCAACAAGCAAGAACCAGATACAAAACTAACATGGATGAACTACTAGAACGACGTCGGGGTGGAAGATCACAGTGAAGATGAGACCAGGTTCTGCTATTTCCATCAACATTCGTGCGCCAACTTTCAGTCCGTAACACTTGAGTAAGTTTATCCAGGTTCGGCCATAAAAAAAGCAGCGATCTTCTTGGTTCACGAAACCAACTCGGAACTGATATCCATGGCTTGTCTTCAATGTGACCATTAAATTGGTGTATTCAGTTATGGCAAGGCCAACCATCTTGAGTACATGTGTTCTGGCAGAGCAAGGAATGCGCTGCAGGAAAAATAATGTGAGAACTCAATGTATTCGCTATCCAAATCTAGAAATAATTTCCTCCTTCATGTTAGTGTTTACCATGGTACTAGTACCTTTTATCCAAATATAGCAATCCAAATTCCCAAATTAGTCGACAGCATGTTCAAAAACCCCCACCCTTAGAAAGGAGGATTCTAGGAACATACTGTGCGCGTTTTAAAATCCTGTGTTAGGATGTGAAGGAACAAGTGTGGCGTCTCGCCGAGCACGCAGAAACCTGTAGGGTCCTCGCACTTTGGGTACTGCAAATGAAACACACTAGATTCAGTAGGAAGAAAAATGCATCAATGGCTGTGGCTACCATCCTAGGATTACCCACGACCAAGGGACTTGGATTTATCAGGGATGGATGAAGAATTCGTACCTGGTTCTCCATGAGAAAACCCTATGCAATCGCCGAGAGGGGGTTTTCTCTGAACAAGCAGACGAGGGAAGAGTGGATTCAAGCCTAGTGAGAGAGGGGGTTTTCTCTGAACAAGCAGACGAGGGAGAAGGGGATTCATGCCTTGTGAAATATTGCTGCTTCGTCCGTCCAGCTTACTGCTAAAGCTGGAAAGGTGGTTTTTTTGGTGATTTGACGACTCACTGGGCATTACTGCGGCGCTATGACTGGGGTGAGTCTACCTTGTAGTTGTGCACTCTAATTTGGTGCATGGCACGTGGACCCCGTTGCCGGATGCCCCACATATCAGCGAAAGGAAGTATAAAGGCAGGAGTAACTAGTTACACATGAATATATTTTTGACAGAGAGATACTCCCTCTGTAAAGAAATATAAAAGTCTTTTATATCACAACTTTATACATAAGAAAAATCAAGGGGAATATATATAACAAAATATGGGGGTTCAACTGAGAATATAATACTCAGACAGGCTCACGGTTCTGGACTTTGGGCCACATGCCGGTGGGCCTGCATATTTGGGGGCCCATGTGTTCAAACTCAGCGCATTTCATATTGCAAGTGATCGGTACAGTGCTGGTTTTAGGTGCTGTCGCATGGCGAACACAGAAAATTGAATAAAGCACGACAACTGTTAGAATGAAATCGAACAACAGTTCCTAACCAGCAATCAGAGTTGAAATTCTTTCACGATATCCTACGTGATAAATAATATTGTCATACTACTTATACACACAGGACATTTGTTTCACCATGCCATATTATTACATCAAAATCTCTCGGAGGATAGATCAGTTCGGCAGTTGCGCGCTGCTACTGAAGAATTTCAACGTTGATTTGGACCAGCTCTCCTTTGCCGAGAAAGTCTGATTTTTACATCATCCCCTACCGCAAGATTTGATTTAGATTTGAACCTTGACCATCCTTTAGCATCAATCATCATGCGACCATCCTTTGTACTTATGGTAAGAGAAACTTGCCTACGGTCGCCCGGATTGTTGAACGACTCTCTCGTTGCTCTAGGAATTCTCTGTTTGCAAACAAGAAGACATACACAAACAGTTAGATCAACACAGTGAATCATGTGAAACGACATGGAAAGAAAAAAGAACGAAGCACTTGGGCGGCCAATGCTTACCAAGAAGGTGGAGATGTCGGTTTTTGTAAGGACTTTGGTATATGCAGTGCGAACTGCAGCCCAGCCTGTTGCCGGTGCAAGTGCTGGTTCCATTGCCGCTGCACGGGCTGGAGCAGATGCAAGTGCGACTTCAAGTGTTGGTGCGGGTGCCGGAGCCGTTGCTGGTGCCCGTGCTGGTGCGACTGGTAGTGCCGCCGCTGCTGTCGGAGATGGTGCTCCTTCTGGAGCTGGTGCCGGTGTCGATGCCCGATCCTCTGGTAGATCAGCCTGATCCGCTGACGCGGTCGGTGCCCAGTCCTCAGGTGGATCAGACTGAGCCGCTGTCACTGTTAGTGCTAGAGCAAGTGCCGTCGGAGAAGGTGCCGGTGCTCGATTCGTTGCTGAAGGTGGTACCGATGTGCGAGACAGCAGCTATTGTCTCTGGTCTGCTATGATCAACTTTCTAACTTGACTAGGCTCTGTGACCTTGATCCATTCTTTTTCTTCATTTCTTTTAAACGCGAGAAGGACTAATTGTGGCGTGTTTGTTAAACCAAACTGCAGTTCATCATCGGGCTTCAGATTGTACTCAGACAACAGACTGATCCAATTATGTCCAGTAATATAAGTGATGGACAGTGCTTCGTTACTGACACGACATAAGAAGTGAAACCTGCAAAAATAACCATCATAGAGCAAACCAAATGGTTTATTCTGTGACGAATGTCACATGGCAAAACCTGCATCGTAAAATTGCAGCAAAAGTAAGAAAACATGACATTAAATCAATAAGATTTAGACAGTAAATCCATAAGATTTACTTGATGTGACATGAGTGAATCCTTACCAGGAAATCATTATGTTTAAGTTCTAAACAGAAGATTGATCATCCAATTACGCGTGGCATGCAGGCCCCCTGCTTAATCCCACAAGCAGGACAGTCCAAAGGTCGTGACAAATCATATGGACCGAACATCCATGGGACTGGAAATCCTGGTGGGTGCGATAAACCCTGCAATGCATACAGATATTGGAGTGTAACCATAATTGATAAACCGTCCTCATAAAAAAGATGATCTAAATACTTCAAAATATATAGACTGAATTGAGTGGACAAACATTAACATAGAATGTTCTCAGGACTCACCACACAACAAAAGCGGTAGTACTAAACAATACAGGGTTCACACACACAAATCAAGTACTGAACAATAGTACTTACTACAGACAAGTAAAGTTGCACTAATTAAACTGCAGACTGTTTCTTGCCACCGACCTACGGGATGAACCCCGCATAACTGACTAGGCCATGGACTTCGTGAGAGATGTCTACCAGCACCATCACCATCTCGTCAACCTTGGAGAACCTAACAGAGTGGTCTTTCCACTCATAAACATGACGATGAAGACAGTCTGCATTAGATTTGTCGGGAAGCTTTACAAGAACCACACCCTTCGTAATCGAAGGAACAACAGGAAATTGTTGTGATGAAGTACACCCTCGAGAACACGCCTGACAACAATGCTACAGGAAAACACTAGTTCAGGACACGTGGCGACAAGGACACAACAGTTGGATAGTTTAGCAGTAGAACTCATCCTCAGGTCTTCCAGTTCACACGGCATGACTTTGAGAACATCATCTCCACCGCGGACCTGGTTCTAATTCAAACAGAAACCAAATATTTTATTACTACCTCCGTTCAGAAATATAAGATGATTTTTGATATTTTACTCCATATAAGACTACATATGCACACAGAAATGAGTGAACAAAGACACTAGAACATGTCTTCAAAGGCATGAGAGCAGAGGGATTACTTGCAATATCCATAACACAAGTTACTCAGGCTAATGTACTCTCTTCAAAGGTAGCATTGATGTTCATAAAGTAGTTGAAAGTAATCTATTAGAAATCAGTGTCAACCTCTTGCATGTTTTGGTCAAAAGAGGAATTTAGAACTGTCATTTGGCACACAAAAATCACATGCAAGATCACCAAGAAAGTTGTTCTACTAGTACTAGTACTTCATGTTAGATGAAAAAACACGATCAAGATCGAGAAAAAGATCGTCAAGAAGAGATATTACCCGAACTTGCTTAATGAGGGATCCCGGAGAGGGGGGCTTGGACAGGGCGATGGCCTTGAGCTTGTCTGCGATAGTCTCGGCGGGGCGCTTGCGCTTCTTCGTACCCTGAGCCTCGACGGTTTTGTCCAGAGCCATAGACATCACTTCGGCCGGGTCCATCAAGAAACTGTCAAATAGAAATAAAAGAAAAATCACAAACCCAAAAGAAGAACAAATAGGGAGTTATAGGATCAGTCTCGGGGTTGCAAGACCGGGCCTTGGCCAGAATCAACACCATTGATGCGCTCACCTTTCCTTCTTTGGGAGAGAAGAACAATGGCGGAAGCAGGTCGGGGTTTTCTTGAAGAAATGAGGAACAAGATGAGGGAGAAGCGAGTTGGGGTTTTCTTCAAGAGAGGAAGCGGAGGGAGAAGAGTGAAATGATGGTTGCTTCATTCGTCCAACTTGCTGCTGGAAAGGTGGGGGTTTTGTGATTTGACGGCTCATTGGGCATTACTGCGGCGCTTCGATCGGAGTAGTCTACCGTGCAGTTGGGCTAGTGGAACCCGATGCTGGCTGTCCCACATGACGGTGAAAGTGAGTAGTAAGGTTCACGACGACCGTCGAGCAGGATCCGCACGGTAGAGCGTGTACACTGTTTCTGAAGAAAAAATGATTACAGCAAGCGTTTCCACTCTTACGACGGAGGAGTGCGAAACACAGCAGCCACTTGAACTTACAGAGTGCTCCTACTACTAGGCATGTGTAGTGGTTCATACGTCAGTACTACATAATCTTGTTGCTAGTGTAGTAAGATATGACGATATGACGATAACAAATGATGTTGTGCGCATGTCAACTATATGAACAGTAATGTAACATAGTACCCCTTTTTTGACTGTCGGTCGAGAATGAACGGTGAGATCAATGTTAATAGAACTAGGTCTACAGTGCATGGAGAGTACGGTGCTACAATACTCCACGGAACATGAACCATATGAAGCACGAATCGGTGTTAGGCAGGGTGTATGAAGGGTGCATGGGATGGGAGCAAAAGTTCCCTTCTCGACCCACTTTTGGGTGTTTGGCAGAGTGCATGAAGGGTGCATGAGTCCACACTAGTAGGTTAACACAAATACACTAGGAGCATGCATGAAGAGGGGTGCTGAGATGAGCATGCACGAAGAGGGAACAACTATATTGAGATGAGAATGCAACCAAACACACCCACACGCTTTGTGCTATAGTGACTGATCTGCACCGTCTGAGTTTGATCCAACGGTCATGTTGTGCCGAGACATGGACATTCCCCATGCAGAGGACGCCTAAAGACCACCGAAGTCCCTCTGCTTCTCGAGGCGCAAGACGTTGGTGATGCAGGGTGCCACCACTTGTGGAGCCCACTCCCGGTCGACGGGAGCCAGCTCGTCAAAGACGACGTCCAATGGCACGAATGGATTCTGGTGAAGGAGCCCTGAGAGGATTCGCCTGGCAACGGTGATGGCAGCCCGCAACCCCTCCTTGTCCAGCTCCGCCCCCACCATCGCGCGGAGATGACTCAGCTCCTCGGAGATATAGGTGAAGAAGGAGACCAGGTCAGGAAGCCGCAGCTCATTGAAGTCGACGGGGTAGTCGACCGGGTTTAGCTCGACGCCCGGCATGGTCGTGCTGGCACGGCGGTAGGCATCGCGCAGCCGCAACACATGTGTGGCAACATGGTCCACCAAGTGGTTGAGGCGATCCTGGACCTCGTCACGATCGGCCCGCTCGGGCTCCAGCCAGCTCGCCTGACCGCCTATCGTATCTCCCACTTTCTGCAGCAACGCCGCCGACGCCTCGAGCATCTTTGTGGTGGACGCCTACCGCTTTTGAAGCTTCATGAACTCCCGCACATAAAGGAGGAGCATGGCACTCCTCTCGTCCTTGAGCTCATGGAGCTCCACGTCCTTGGACCTGAGCTCCGCATCCTTGGCCTAGAGCTCCTGTGTCAGGCACCTCACATTAGACTCCGTGATCTGGTGCGCCGCCATGGAACCAGGTAGAAGCAATGGGGGCGAAACGGCTGAAAGGCAATGCAATCTACGGGAAGGCGGAGGGAGCCAGTCGAGGAGTAGGGTGAATCATTTGGTTACCATGGAAAACACTAGTCGACGACTTTTCACATCAGGGAGCAGTGGATTTTACAGGCGGAGTCATCGTGATTAATTGCTACCGCGCCTGCTCTCGTCAATCAAAAAAATTAAAAATCCTGCCGCGCCTGCTACACCCAAACACCAGAGCAACGCCGCGGTGGATATTTAAATTTACCTGCCAGCAAGGAGATGAAAAAGGGGTGAAAAAACAAATGTGGCGGCAGCCTAGCTAATCGGTCGCACTAGCCCAACTATCTAGCCACCGTGCTTCACTCATGTACTCGGCGGGAAAGGCAGTCTTTCGTGATTTGACGACTCATTTACTTGCTTCAGCGCTACGACCGAGGAAGACCCAAAAAACATGCGGTAGGATATCCCACATCTCGGCAAGGAAGAAAATATGCATGCACCACCTGGGAGGACCCCGAAACCGCGTGGTAGGGTGTGCCACGTCTCGGCACAGAGGAAAAATGTGCATGTAAAAATATACTGTATCAGACGTCCTACCTATGGTTCGACCTCGGGACCCAGCCAGTTGATCGAAAACACCCGACTAGCCACATAGCTTCATCATGCTAACGTGGCACGAAGGATAGGTGTGGTTAACTCCGTCTCGACCAGCCACAACATCTCTTGTTCTAGGCGATTCTTCTATTTTCCAAGATTTTTTAGTTACAATGACACCACGGCAAGCTAGTGCCGCTCTTCGTGTGTGCCCGTGCGTCTAAAGGTTAGACGATGGAGAGGAGAGAGAGATCGCAGACATGGGACCCACCAGTAAGTGAGTCAACGGTCATGCACATGTTGACGAGCCACTCCCTCTACTCTACTCAACGTAATACTGTATAAAACCAAGTTATGGGACAAAGCAAACAACCGTTGTTGTTTCAGGCTATCGACTTATGCTTTGTAGTCCAGGTTACCGGTTCGAATCTCGTCTTTCAGATTTATTAGTTTTAGGTCCAAATTTGATCCATGATAAGTGGGACCCCCGTGTGTTGTTCCGATATTTCAGTGTAGGATGGTTTTTTTAACAAACACTTTGCGCGGTTAGACAAGTAATGGCATGAGTTACACGTATTTTGCAAGTCTAGGAACAAAAATGACAGCGGCATAGAATATCACATCCACCCCGCAGCTTAGATGCTATGGTGATACGAGTTTTTACGTCATTGGAACTGAGATCCAATGGCTTGGGAGCAGTCTTTGTAATTATGCGCAATTTCCAAACTCTCCAAGGTTTTTTTTGCAAATAAAACATTCAGGCCTCGTGTGTGCCGCTGAATCTTGGATCCAACGGCTCCCAGTTGCTCATATTAGGTGCTCCCCGTAGCTTAGATGATACGGTGATACGAGCATCTAGGTCGTATGATCTGTGATCAGATGCCACATGCGTAGTACTTGTACTTTCTACGCAATTCCCAAACTCTCTCAGACGTATATTGCAAAAACATTCAAACCTCCTACTGAGCCGTTAGATCTCCGGGAACTCGTATCACCATAGAATCTACGGTGCGGGAGCACCTCGTATTCTCCCGTGCGAGAAAACATCAGGTGCTCTCGCAGCTTAGATGCTACGGTGATACGAGCTTCGAGGTCGTTCGATCTGAGATCCAATGGCATCTGAGCAGTCTTTGTGCTTGTAAGCAGTGGCCGAACTCTTTGGGGGCTTTTCTGCAGAAAAACATTCGAACCACCGAGGAGTTGTTGGATCACGGATCCAACGGCTCCGAAGAGCTTGTATCACCAAAGCATCTAAGGTGTGGTAGCACATGATATTCTTACATACAGGAGAATATGAGGTCCTCCTTCATCTTAGATGCTATGGTGATACTAGCTTCGAGGTCGTTGGATATAGGATCCAAGGGCATCTGAGTAGTTTTTGTACAAATTGTGTGCAATTCTCAAACTTATTAAGGTTTCCTGTAAAAATATTAAGACATCCTGTGAGCTGCTATATCTCAAATCTACAAGCTCCAAGCAACTCGTATCAGCATATAGCATCTAAGGTGTGGGGGCACATGATATTCTCCCGGGGAGGGGGTGCACAACCAATCGGTGTTTGGGAGGGTGGGGACAAATATAATATTCAAATAATATAATCTAAACAATCCTAAATAGAGCTTCACAATTTTATCTAAAGTTGAGGGGTTAACCCCCGACAATCTACATAGCTCCACCTAAACACAACATTTGCATGTATGAATATTCATGTTTCAGTTTCCTGTTCATTTTAAATATTAAATTGAGGACCATGCATGTCTTACATTTTACTCCCTTCGTTCCTAAATATAATCTTTTTAGATATTTAAAATGGACTGCCACATACGGATGTATATAGACATATTTTAGAGTGTAGATTCACTCATTTTGCTCTTTATGTAGTCACTTGTTGAAATCTCTAAAAGATAAATATTTAGGAACAGAGGGAGTATTTTTGAATTCGTGTCCTACATGCATGGTTTGGAAAAATAGATGCACTATACTTACTGGATTGTTCTTGTATTCGTGTGTGTGTGTGTGTGGTCATATGCTTGATACATACAAAGTTTTCTCACCACCATACCGTTCATCTTTTAAATTGGAATTTGCAATGAAAAACTTACTAGGGATACCATGAAATGTGAAATCCACGTTGAGATCACTATATCACAAACTCACTCTAATTCAAGAACTCGTCATAAATCAATTACCACGTTGAGATTACTATTTGCAAGGAAAATACGGGCATTGTAATACATATAGATTCGTTTGGCAATTTAAAAGATTCCTTTCGTATTCTCGAATGGTAGCACCCAATGGTGTACCAGCTGGACCCGAGCTCGTGTTGATCCTAAAAAAAATCCGGGCTCGTGTCCTTCTGGTGACGTGCATGGTACGCACATTAGCCAACCCCAACCAGTCGAGGCTCCGTGTTTCGAGTCGAATTATCTGGCGGCCAGAATTCCAGCCCTAGGAAATTCCCCTCATGTCTCCGGTCCATAATGAATACCGATGAACAATGGAGGGATGCTTTAGTAACTAGACAACATTACCTACTGTGCCGAGCACGGTTCAATTCCCTCGGTCGCCGCTACCCAAAGTCACCTGTCAACTCCAATGCCTAGTACTAATGCGAGTACTACACTAGGATGAGCACAGAATTGAGCCCCGTTTGTTCGTGCCTAGTACTTGAGTTAATATATCAGGCAATGCACTGGTACGGATGATTATCCTTTTATTCTGCATATATAACTTGTCTGAAGTCTAACTAAGCAAAATGTTTGACCAAATCCTTTCTTAAGAAATATTAACATCTACAACAGTAAAGATGTATCGCTTGAAAATTTATTGCATGATGCAGGTTATGATATTGTTTCGAATCCTGGATTTTAAATTTTATAAAATCCAAAAGTGACCAGAAATTCATGAAACTGAGCATGGTCTCGTGATATGGCACAAATATTCCTACGTAATTTTTTTCTTCAATTTGAGACAAGTTGCTTATGAGAAGTTGCACAAATGAAGAGCCAAGGTATTTTGGAACAAAGACATGTCACGTTAAGGTGAACGCTTTCACTATTCGAACCATGGGCGTTTATGTGCCGCCACGAGTCCCGCTTCTCACCGGCAGGTGCCATCCGAGCAAGCGTGTGAGTCGATGGGAGGCGTGCGAGCAGACCGCTGCGCCGGCTGACCGGAAAGCGTGCGAGCAGGCCGCTGCGTAGGCTTACAGGGAGGCGAGCTCTTTGACCAGGCTCCGCCGCCCACCTTCATCCCAATTGCCCCCACTTTTAATGGCGCATGCGCTGCAGTTTAAAATCACCCCCGCACTACTCTGTATCGCTACAATCTTCTCCCTTCCTCTCCGATTCTCTTGTTGTCTACCTCCAACCAGCCTGACCTAACCGTACGCTATCCCGCTGTTGGAAATATGCCCTAGAGGCAATAATAAAAAGGTTATTATTATATTTCCTTGTTCATGATAATTGTCTATTGTTCATGCTATAATTGTGTTATCCGAAAATCGTAATACATGTGTGAATACATAGACCACAACATGTCCCTAGTGAGCCTCTAGTTGACTAGCTCGTTGATCAACAGATGGTCATGGTTTCCTGACTATGGACATTGGATGTCATTGATAACGGGATCACATCATTAGGAGAATGATGTGATGGACAAGACCCAATCCTAAGCATAGCACAAAGATCGTGTAGTTCGTTTGCTAGAGCTTTTCCAATGTCAAGTATCATTTCCTTAGACCATGAGATCGTGTAACTCCCGGATGCCGTAGGAGTGCTTTGGGTGTACCAAACGTCACAACGTAACTGGGTGACTATAAAGGTACACTACAGGTATCTCTGAAAGTGTCTGTTGGGTTGACACGGATCGAGACTGGGATTTGTCACTCCGTATGACGGAGAGGTATCTCTGGGCCCACTCGGTAATGCATCATCATAATGAGCTCAAAGTGACCAAGTGGTTGGTCACGGGATCATGCATTACGGTACGAGTAAAGTGACTTGCCGGTAACGAGATTGAACAAGGTATTGGGATACCGACGATCGAATCTCGGGCAAGTAACGTACCGATTGACAAAGGGAATTGTATACGGGATTGATTGAATCCTCGACATCGTGGTTCATCCGATGAGATCATCGTGGAACATGTGGGAGCCAACATGGGTATCCAGATCCCGCTGTTGGTTATTGACCGGAGAGTCGTCTCGGTCATGTCTGCGTGTCTCCCGAACCCGTAGGGTCTACACACTTAAGGTTCGGTGACGCTAGGGTTGTAGAGATATTAGTATGCGGTAACCCGAAAGTTGTTCGGAGTCCCGGATGAGATCCCGGACGTCACGAGGAGTTCCGGAATGGTCCGGAGGTGAAGAATTATATATAGGAAGTCCAGTTTCGGCCACCGGGAAAGTTTCGGGGGTTACCGGTATTGTACCGGGACCACCGGAAGGGTCCCGGGGGTCCACCGGGTGGGGCCACCTATCCCGGAGGGCCCCATGGGCTGAAGTGGGAGGGGAACCAGCCCCTGGTGGGCTGGTGCGCCCCCCTTGGGCCTCCCCTGCGCCTAGGGTTGGAAACCCTAGGGGTGGGGGCGCCCCCCACTTGGCTTGGGGGGGGGGGAAGCCACCCCTTGGCCGCCGCCCCCCCTGGAGATCAGATCTCCCAGGGCCGGCGCCCCCCAGGAGGCCTATATATAGGAGGGGGAGGGAGGGCAGCCGCACCACAGCCCCTGGCGCCTCCCTCTCCCTCCCGTAACACCTCTCCCTCTCGCTGAGCTTGGCGAAGCCCTGCCGAGATCCCCGCTACTTCCACCACCACGCCGTCGTGCTGCTGGATCTCCATCAACCTCTCCTTCCCCTTGCTGGATCAAGAAGGAGGAGACGTCGCTGCTCCGTACGTGTGTTGAACGCGGAGGTGCCGTCCGTTCGGCGCTCGGTCATCGGTGATTTGGATCACGACGAGTACGACTCCATCAACCCCGTTCACTTGAACGCTTCCGCTCGCGATCTACAAGGGTATGTAGATGCACTCCTCTCTCTCGTTGCTAGATGACTCCATAGATTGATCTTGGTGATGCGTAGAAAATTTTAAATTTCTGCTACGATCCCCAACAGTGGCATCATGAGCCAGGCCTATGCGTAGTTTCTATGCACGAGTAGAACACAAACTTGTTGTGGGCGTAGATGTTGTCAATTTCCTTGCCACTACTAGTCTTATCTTGTTTCGGCGGCATTGTGGGATGAAGCGGCCCGGACCGACCTTACACGTACGCTTACGTGAGACAGGTTCCACCGACTGACATGCACTAGTTGCATAAGGTGGCTAGCGGGTGTCTGTCTCTCCCACTTTAGTCGGAACGGATTCGATGAAAAGGGTCCTTATGAAGGGTAAATAGAAATTGGCATATCACGTTGTGGTTTTACGTAGGTAAGAAACGTTCTTGCTAGAAACCTATAGAAGCCACGTAAAAACTTGCAACAACAATTAGAGGACGTCTAACTTGTTTTTGCAGCATATGCCTTGTGATGTGATATGGCCAAAAGGATGTGATGAATGAGATATATGTGATGTATGAGATTGATCATGTTCTTGTAATAGGAATCACGACTTGCATGTCGATGAGTATGACAACCGGCAGGAGCCATAGGAGTTGTCTTTATTTTTTGTATGACCTGCGTGTCATTGAATAACGCCATGTAAATTACTTTACTTTATTGCTAAACACGTTAGCCATAGAAGTAGAAGTAATCGTTGGCGTGACAACTTCATGAAGACACGATGATGGAGATCATGATGATGGAGATCATGGTGTCATGCCGGTGACGAAGATGATCATGGCGCCCCGAAGATGGAGATCAAAGGAGCAAAATGATATTGGCCATATCATGTCACTATTTGATTGCATGTGATGTTTATCATGTTTTACATCTTATTTGCTTAGAACGACGGTAGCTTAAATAAGATGATCCCTCGCAATAATTTCAAGAAAGTGTTCCCCCTAACTGTGCACCGTTGCGAAGGTTCGTTGTTTCGAAGCACCACGTGATGATCGGGTGTGATAGATTCTAATGTTCGAATACAACGGGTGTAAGCCAGATTTACACACGCAATACACTTAGGTTGACTTGACGAGCCTAGCATGTACAGACATGGCCTCGGAACACGGAAGACCGAAAGGTCGAGCATGAGTCGTATAGAAGATACGATCAACATGAAGATGTTCACCGATGTTGACTAGTCCGTCTCACGTGATGATCGGACACGGCCTAGTTGACTCGGATCATGTTTCACTTAGATGACTAGAGGGATGTCTATCTGAGTGGGAGTTCATTGAATAATTTGATTAGATGAACTTAATTATCATGAACTTAGTCTAAAATCTTTACAATATGTCTTGTAGATCAAATGGCCCACGTTGCCCTCAACTTCAACGCGTTCCTAGAGAAAACCAAGCTGAAAGATGATGGCAGCAACTATACGGACTGGGTCCGGAACCTGAGGATCATCCTCATAGCTGCCAAGAAAGATTATGTCCTAGAAGCACCGCTAGGTGAAGCACCCATCCCAGAGAACCAAGACGTTATGAACGCTTGGCAGTCACGTGCTGATGATTACTCCCTCGTTCAGTGCGGCATGCTTTACAGCTTAGAACCGGGGCTCCAAAAGCGTTTTGAGCAACACGGAGCATATGAGATGTTCGAAGAGCTGAAAATGGTTTTCCAAGCTCATGCCCGGGTCGAGAGATATGAAGTCTCCGACAAGTTCTTCAGTTGTAAGATGGAGGAAAACAGTTCTGTCAGTGAGCACATACTCAAAATGTCTGGGTTGCACAACCGCTTGACTCAGCTGGGAGTTAATCTCCCGGATGACGCGGTCATTGACAGAATCCTTCAGTCGCTTCCACCGAGCTACAAGAGCTTTGTGATGAACTTCAATATGCAGGGGATGGAAAAGACCATTCCTGAGGTATATTCAATGCTGAAATCAGCGGAGGTGGAGATCAAAAAGGAACATCAAGTGTTGATGGTGAATAAAACCACTAAGTTCAAGAAGGGCAAGGGTAAGAAGAACTTCAAGAAGGACGGCAAGGGAGTTGCCGCGCCCGGTAAGCCAGTTGCCGGGAAGAAGCCAAAGAATGGACCCAAGCCTGAGACTGAGTGCTTTTATTGCAAGGGAAGTGGTCACTGGAAGCGGAACTGCCCCAAATACTTAGCGGACAAGAAGGCCGGCAACACCAAAGGTATATGTGATATACATGTAATTGATGTGTACCTTACCAGTACTCGTAGTAGCTCCTGGGTATTTGATACCGGTGCGGTTGCTCATATTTGTAACTCAAAACAGGAGCTGCGGAATAAGCGGAGACTGGCGAAGGACGAGGTGACGATGCGCGTCGGGAATGGTTCCAAGGTCGATGTGATCGCCGTCGGCACGCTACCTCTACATTTACCTACGGGATTAGTTTTAAACCTCAATAATTGTTATTTAGTGCCAGCTTTGAGCATGAACATTGTATCAGGATCTCGTTTAATTCGAGATGGCTACTCATTTAAATCCGAGAATAATGGTTGTTCTATTTATATGAGAGATATGTTTTATGGTCATGCCCCGCTGGTCAATGGTTTATTCTTAATGAATCTCGAACGTGATGTTACACATATTCATAGTGTGAATACCAAAAGATGTAAGTTGATAACGATAGTCCCACATACTTGTGGCACTGCCGCCTTGGTCACATTGGTGTCAAACGCATGAAGAAGCTCCATGCAGATGGACTTTTGGAGTCTCTTGATTACGAATCATTTGACACGTGCGAACCATGCCTCATGGGTAAGATGACCAAGACTCCGTTCTCCGGAACAATGGAACGAGCAACCAACTTATTGGAAATCATACATACTGATGTGTGCGGTCCAATGAGTGTTGAGGCTCGCGGTGGCTATCGTTATGTTCTCACTCTCACTGATGACTTGAGTAGATATGGGTATGTCTACCTAATGAAACACAAGTCTGAAACCTTTGAAAAGTTCAAGGAATTTCAGAGTGAGGTTGAGAATCAACGTGACAGGAAAATAAAGTTCTTACGATCAGATCGTGGAGGAGAATATTTGAGCCACGAATTTGGCACACACTTAAGGACATGTGGAATAGTTTCACAACTCACGCCGCCTGGAACACCTCAGCGAAATGGTGTGTCCGAACGTCGTAATCGCACTCTATTGGATATGGTGCGATCTATGATGTCTCTTACCGATCTACCGCTCTCATTTTGGGGCTATGCTTTAGAGACTGCCGCATTCACTTTAAATAGGGCTCCGTCGAAATCCGTTGAGACGACACCGTATGAATTATGGTTTGGGAAGAAACCTAAGCTGTCGTTTCTAAAAGTTTGGGGATGCGATGCTTATGTCAAGAAACTTCAACCTGAAAAGCTCGAACCCAAGTCGGAAAAATGCGTCTTCATAGGATACCCTAAGGAAACCATTGGGTATACCTTCTACCTCAGATTCGAAGGCAAAATCTTTGTTGCCAAGAACGGGTCCTTTCTGGAGAAAGAGTTTCTCTCGAAAGAAGTGAGTGGGAGGAAAGTGGAACTTGATGAGGTGATAGTCACCCCTTCCGAACCGGAAAGTAGCGCAGCGCGGGAAGATGTTCCTGTGGTGCCTGCACCAACTGGGGAGGAAGTTAATGATGATGATCATGAAGCTTCAGATCAAGTTACTGCTGAACTTCGTAGGTCCACAAGGACACGTTCCGCACCAGAGTGGTACGGCAACCCTGTCATGGAAATCATGTTGTTAGACAACGGTGAACCTTCGAACTATGAAGAAGCGATGGCGGGCCCGGATTCCAACAAATGGCTTGAAGCCATGCAATCCGAGATAGGATCCATGTATGAAAACGAAGTATGGACTTTGACTGACTTGCCCGATGATCGGCGAGCCATAGAAAATAAATGGATCTTTAAGAAGAAGACAGACGCGGATGGTAACGTGACCATCTATAAGGCTCGACTTGTCGCTAAGGGTTATCGACAAGTTCAAGGGGTTGACTACGATGAGACTTTCTCACCCGTAGCGAAGCTGAAGTCCGTCCGAATCATGTTAGCAATTGCCGCATTCTATGATTATGAGATATGGCAAATGGACGTCAAAACGGCATTCCTTAACGGCTTTCTTAAGGAAGAATTGTATATGATGCAGCCGGAAGGTTTTGTCGATCCTAAGAATGCTAACAAGGTATGCAAGCTCCAGCGCTCCATCTATGGGCTGGTGCAAGCATCTCGGAGTTGGAACATTCGATTTGATGAGATGATCAAAGCGTTTGGGTTTACACAGACTTATGGAGAAGCCTGTGTTTACAAGAAAGTGAGTGGGAGCTCTGTAGCATTTCTCTTATTATATGTGGATGACATACTATTGATGGGAAATGATATAGAATTCTTGGAAAGTATAAAGGCCTATTTGAATAAGTGTTTTTCAATGAAGGACCTTGGAGAAGCTGCTTATATATTAGGCATCAAGATCTATAGAGATAGATCAAGACGCCTCATTGGTCTTTCACAAAGTACGTACCTTGACAAGATATTGAAGAAGTTCAATATGGATCAGTCCAAGAAGGGGTTCTTGCCTGTATTGCAAGGTGTGCAATTGAGCACGGCTCAATGCCCGACCACGGCAGAAGATAGAGAAAAGATGAGTGTCATCCCCTATGCCTCGGCCATAGGGTCTATTATGTATGCCATGCTGTGTACCAGACCTGATGTAAACCTTGCCGTAAGTTTGGTAGGAAGGTACCAAAGTAATCCCGGCATGGAACACTGGACAGCGGTCAAGAATATCCTGAAGTACCTGAAAAGGACTAAGGATATGTTTCTCGTATATGGAGGTGACGAAGAGCTCGTCGTAAAGGGTTACGTCGACGCTAGCTTCGACACAGATCTGGATGACTCGAAGTCACAAACCGGATACGTGTATATTTTGAATGGAGGGGCAGTAAGCTGGTGCAGTTGCAAGCAAAGCGTCGTGGCGGGATCTACTTGTGAAGCGGAGTACATGGCGGCCTCAGAGGCAGCGCAAGAAGCAATCTGGATGAAGGAGTTCATTACTGACCTAGGGGTGATTCCCAATGCGTCGGGCCCGATGACTCTCTTCTGTGACAACACTGGAGCTATTGCCCTTGCCAAGGAGCCCAGGTTTCACAGGAAGACCAGGCATATCAAGCGTCGCTTCAACTCCATTCGTGAAAGTGTTCAAAATGGAGACATAGATATTTGTAAAGTACATACGGACCTGAATGTAGCAGATCCGTTGACTAAACCTCTCCCTAGAGCAAAACATGATCAACACCAGAACTCTATGGGTGTTCGATTCATCACAATGTAACTAGATTATTGACTCTAGTGCAAGTGGGAGACTGTTGGAAATATGCCCTAGAGGCAATAATAAAATGGTTATTATTATATTTCCTTGTTCATGATAATTGTCTATTGTTCATGCTATAATTGTGTTATCCGGAAATCGTAATACATGTGTGAATACATAGACCACAACATGTCCCTAGTGAGCCTCTAGTTGACTAGCTCGTTGATCAACAGATAGTCATGGTTTCCTGACTATGGACATTGGATGTCATTGATAACGGGATCACATCATTAGGAGAATGATGTGATGGACAAGACCCAATCCTAAGCATAGCACAAAGATCGTGTAGTTCGTTTGCTAGAGCTTTTCCAATGTCAAGTATCATTTCCTTAGACCATGAGATCGTGTAACTCCCGGATGCCGTAGGAGTGCTTTGGGTGTACCAAACGTCACAACGTAACTGGGTGACTATAAAGGTACACTACAGGTATCTCTGAAAGTGTCTGTTGGGTTGACACGGATCGAGACTGGGATTTGTCACTCCGTATGACGGAGAGGTATCTCTGGGCCCACTCGGTAATGCATCATCATAATGAGCTCAAAGTGACCAAGTGGTTGGTCACGGGATCATGCATTACGGTACGAGTAAAGTGACTTGCCGGTAACGAGATTGAACAAGGTATTGGGATACCGACGATCGAATCTCGGGCAAGTAACGTACCGATTGACAAAGGGAATTGTATACGGGATTGATTGAATCCTCGACATCGTGGTTCATCCGATGAGATCATCGTGGAACATGTGGGAGCCAACATGGGTATCCAGATCCCGATGTTGGTTATTGACCGGAGAGTCGTCTCGGTCATGTCTGCGTGTCTCCCGAACCCGTAGGGTCTACACACTTAAGGTTCGGTGACGCTAGGGTTGTAGAGATATTAGTATGCGGTAACCCGAAAGTTGTTCGGAGTCCCGGATGAGATCCCGGACATCACGAGGAGTTCTGGAATGGTCCGGAGGTGAAGAATTATATATAGGAAGTCCAGTTTCGGCCACCGGGAAAGTTTCGGGGGTTACCGGTATTGTACCGGGACCACCGGAAGGGTCTCGGGGGTCCACCGGGTGGGGCCACCTATCCCGGAGGGCCCCATGGGCTGAAGTGGGAGGGGAATCAGCCCCTGGTGGGCTGGTGCGCCCCCCCTTGGGCCTCCCCCTGCGCCTAGGGTTGGAAACCCTAGGGGTGGGGGCGCCCCCCACTTGGCTTGTGGGGAAGCCGCCCCTTGGCCGCCCCCCCTAGAGATCAGATCTCCCAGGGCTGGCGCCCCCCAGGAGGCCTATATATAGGAGGGGGGAGGGAGGGCAGCCGCACCACAGCCCCTGGCGCCTCCCTCTCCCTCTCGCTGAGCTTGGCGAAGCCCTGCCGAGATCCCCGCTACTTCCACCACCACGCCGTCGTGCTGCTGGATCTCCATCAACCTCTCCTTTCCCCTTGCTGGATCAAGAAGGAGGAGACGTCGCTGCTCCGTATGTGTGTTGAACGCGGAGGTGCCGTCCGTTCGGCGCTCGGTCATCGGTGATTTGGATCACGACAAGTACGACTCCATCAACCCCGTTCACTTGAACGCTTCCGCTCGCGATCTACAAGGGTATGTTGATGCACTCCTCTCTCTCGTTGCTAGATGACTCCATAGATTGATCTTGGTGATGCGAGGAAAATTTTAAATTTCTGCTACGATCTCCAACACCCGCATCATGATGGTATGCCCTTACTCTTCCAGTTTCTTGAGGAAGACACCCAGCCGGAGTCTCAAGAACATCAGGCGCTTTGGGACGAGCATGAACTGGCCTTGCGGGAAGACGCCGCGCCTGTCCCCGCTCCCGTTCCGGCTCCCGTCACCCCAACTGTGCCAGCGCCCATCCCCGTTGCATTCATGGGCTGGGAGTCGCACATTGTCGCCGAGCTTGATTCCACGGGGTTCCACGAGGTCACCTCCGACTTTCACGTGCCCATGCACCTGCCAGTGCATGCACCTGCGCGTGCACTAACGCGCGCGCTCGTGCCTGTGCCCGTGCACACGAATGTGTCCACCGCGCTGTTGCCAGCGCCTGTCCCCGCGCGGGTGCCAGTGCCCCCCTCAGCGGCATGGATGGCCACCGTCGACCGCTTCCTCGTGCCAACGCCAGTCGCCTCCTCCCGCCAATTCACTTGCTCCTGGAGACCGAAGTCCAGAACATTCTGCCCTTCTTTGAAGCTAGGGCCAACGTCTAGGAGTACGCCAACAACGGCGCAAGACGCCGCCGTCACCGTCGCCGTCAGTCAGTGGCCCGACGACACACAGAGCATGGCAGAGGAGCCGCTTCCCACCGCAAGACGCCCCCGCCGCCGCCGCGTAATCTAAATTTGCCATGAAAAACGTTCGGATTGCCATGCTTAAAATCCGAACGTTTATCATTTTTGTTTATTTTAGATCAATCGTCATATGAATGTAAAGTCGGAGTCAGACTGAATGAAATCTATGGTTTTATCGATTGAATGTTCTACTAGAGCCGTATCAAATTAAATAAAACATCATCAAGCCACATGTATTCCTTCTCATCGCAAACATTTCATATTAAATACCACGTCAATTCCAAATATTTTCTTAGGGAAGTCAATTCCAAATACTTGTAGGGCGTGACCAGTCCCCTTGTTCAAGCACTAGGCGATACATCTATTTATCAATGCGTTTAATTATTACGGAGTAGTAGAGAAATAGTACTAGATAACTTTTCTGTCACGGTCACTTTTGTTCCTAAACTTGTTACATCTATAATCTATATCTATACCATCTATACCAAAGGGGCAAATCCAATTAATCTCGGCCATCAAATCATGTCAATCCAGTGACCTAGACTGCTTCAACGTCGAGCGCTCAACACGTTTAGCGTGCAGTTAATTTCATGCCAAAAATAGTGCTAATCACATAATAACACGCAAATAATATCCTACTTAATATCCGCATGCACTTAACATACTTCCAAATTAACGTGCATTGCATGTACACATTGACTCGTACTACTAGTACGTGAAAGTGGTGCCGTAACTTGGGAACGCGTCCAGATATGGTCAACGGCAACATCGCCTGCGAGTTCTTCGTGTTTGCCCGTGCGTCTAAACGTAGAAGGGGAGGAGAGTGAGAGAGCAGACATGGCACCCACCAGTAAGTGATGGCGAATAATACGTGCTAACGAGCCGGTCCCACTAATGTACTAAAAATAATATTAAAACATGTTATCCATTAAATAGGCTGTGGTAATATAAAAACATTATATCTACAAAGGGGGGTACAACAAACGTTGTTGTACTATGTTGACTTTTGACGTGCGGCTTGAAGGCCCTGGTCGCATGTTCGATCCTCATCCTCTTTAATTTTTAATTTATATATGGGTCCAAATTTGTTTCATGACAGGTGGGTCCGTCAGTGTGTAGTTTGTAGCACTTTAATTTGTGGGTCAGAATTTGTTCCATTACAGGTGGACTATCGGTGTGTAGTTTTGTAGGTTATTTGTAATAATTAAAGAGAATAACAGAGTTTTTTTTTGCAAAAATACCATGGTGCGACGTTGAAGGTGAGAAAGGACGTGCGAGAGAGCGATGACCGAGCCAGAGGGAAATCAATTGGGGGAGGTGCGGCGGTTGCAACGGTGTTTGGACTAGCTGTGGGCCGAATGCTATGAAAATATAATCTAAATCCACCGGAATAAATGCCTTCACAAATTAATCCAAGGTTGGAGTCCCCCTCGCAATGTAAATAGCTCCGGCTCTGCGAGGGATGGAGAGGTAGCTTCAATGTGTGGAAGATATGGCATGAGAATGCGAGGTCAATCGAGACACAGATAGATAGAGAGACAAAGTGAGTGTGGTCCGACATTCATTGAAAAGATATATATATGGTCTGGAGAGATATTGTCCGATTGAGCTTTTGGGGAGGCTGAGGGCTGTAAGATAGAGCTTGAGAGATGATCCAGTCACAGACATGTAGATATATTTTGTGCGTGGGAGGAAGCAAGGTCAATCGATTACATATATAAAGGGAGAGAGATTGAGCGAGTGTGGGTCATTGTGCGATCGAAAGAGTGAGACAGGTTGGAGAGAGTGACCTAGATAGACGATGTGCGTGAGAGAGTATACAATATGAATATGTCAAACTGGGCTCAAACATGGAGATATATCGTTTGTGTCCAAGAAAGAGCGAGGTCAATCGAGACATACAAAGAGAGAGAGGGAGAGAGAGAGAGAGCGAGAGAGAGAGAGAGATTGAGCTAGCCTGGCCCACCATGAGGTCAAAAGAGTGGGGGCAGCTTGGATGGACCGACCTAGATAGACAATCTGCGTGAGAGAGTATAGAGTGTGTTGATCGAGGCCCGAACAGGGAGATATATCATTTGTGTGTGAAAGAAAGCGAGGTCATCGAGACTTAGATAAAGAGAGTGAGATTGAGCTAGTGTGGCCCGCCGTGCAGAAGAAAGTGTGAGACAGTCTCGAGAGAGTGACCTAGATAGACAACGTGCGTGCGTGCGCACGAGAGGGGGGGTCTAGATAGACAATGCATGTATCTAGCGAGAGAGGGTGGGAGGGAGAGAGAGCTCGGCATGGAGTGCAATGGCAGGTGTGTGAGGTAGATACATTTGGTAACAGAGTGGAAAAAGGGGGTTGTGTAGTTGAGATAGTTAGAGATCGAAAACATGGAGAGAAAGAATGAATGTGTGTTGGAAACCGATAGCTTCCTAAGGTGGTTAGGAGAGGAAGATTGATCGATACAGGAAGTATGTAGAGTGTCTGCCGAGGGGGGAGGGTGGGGCTAAAAACAACATTTGAATGTAGATAGTACGAGACATAATATCGACGTTTCAGTTTAGTGTACATTGTAAGATTTGAATTGAGGACCATGCATATGGCTTCCGTAATTATTTCGAATTCGTGCCATACTAGGTTTGGAAAAGTTGACATTGACTCGATTGTTGTGCTATTTTGTAGGTCATATGTTTGAATCCATCCTAAGTTTTCTCACTACCATGGTTTTCATCATATACATATGAATTTGTATTAAAAAAGTAGCATGGATACCGTGAAATGCGAAATCCACGTTAGAATTTTAGATCACTATGTGACACACACTCTAATTCAAATAACTCCTCATTAATTAATTTGTAGTATATCGTTTCGAATGACTAATTATTTGCAAGGAAAACACGGGCATGGTAATACATACCGATTCGTTTGCAAATGAAAGAAGATTCGTTTGCATTTCCAAATGTAGGCGCACTAGGCAAACTAGGGTCATGTCGTGGTGGTCGCGTGTGTCGTACAAACGCTAGCACCCAGCCACCCACCCCCGCCCTCCCTCCCCCCCCCCCCCCAAAAAAGAACGACGACAAAATAAGTTCGCGCTTCCACGTTTTGGATTGAAATATCTGGCGGCCCCAATTCCAGCCCTGCAAAATCTCCCTTCTCCACCGTCCCCTTCCGTGCCCAGAGCGCTCAAATCCCTAATTCGCCGGCAACCCAAGCAAAGTTCGAATCGCCCCTCGTATCATCTCTTTCCCCACCTCTGTGCCGGGCGACGACAACGAAGACGACGGTCGCGCTTCACCACTGCACCGGAGCTACCTCATCTACTCCTTCATCCACCACACCGGGTGGTCCACCGACAATGACGGCCGCCGCAACCGACGTGCCTCACAGACACCGACTTCCACCGCATCAGGTGCGCTTCACCGACGCCGTCTCCCACCTCACCAGGGCTACTTCACCGAGCACATCGTCGCACCTCCGCCCCCCGAGGCTGTTGGGGCTTCACCAACGGTCTCATCCACCGCATCGTAGCGCTCCGCTGCCAGTCAAGATCTGCATCCGTGCACGGCTAGCCAATGCCAGCATATCACCCTCAACGGCTCTGAAGTGACTCGTACTCTAGCTAGGCGAGCATGCCCAAACGTCGGCCCAAACTAGGTATCCACATATCACTCCCTTGTGCACTGTTCTGACGACGTTTGGATATCCTTTCACTGCTCTCTTAGCTTACACACCTATGCAACTCTGACTTTAACTCTTATTTCTTCTGGAGATATCATCTGAAACAAGCAAAACCATTTTTTTAGTGAAGCATGACGACGTTACGGGATCTGGTACACATCATGCACACCAGTATAACCTTGTAAGTACCTGTCCTCCGGTACAAAAGCAAGGTCGGTTCGTCTTATTTGATCAACCATTCGTCATGTCTAAAATGCAAAGGGGGATGCAAGGAGCACAAGGCCTGCACATCCAAGCAAGTGGTAACATGGACTTGTACATGGAACATCCCAAGCGCAAGCAGAGCTGCAGTGAGCCTGTACAACGAGCTAGCGTAAGTCCCTGCATTTCATTTAATCGTACTGGCCTGCGTGTATGATTTGTGTGCAGTGGCGGATCCATGAATTCAAGTCATCAGGGGCGAAAATTTAACTTAAAAAATACGAAGGCACTTCCACTCCGGAAATCAACATAACTTGAGAAATGTGAAGCTACATGCACTTTGAAAACCAGCTAATGATCCAAAGTAGTTCTAGATTATAAAACACTAAATGATGTAAGCACCAAAAAATGGAACATGGCGTACAAGGACTACTAACATGGTCTATACATGATTGAATTATTCGTTCTCTGGCTAAAAATATTGAAGTGTAATGGCACCCATAACCAGTGCGCAAACTGCATATCAATATATCTATCCTGCACAAGTATGCCAATAGTTTCAAACAACAGATTAGAAATGTATTTATGCTGCGTTGTCATGATACGGGGACTTTCTGGTAGATGGCCTCGACGTTTCCTCAAGCCATAAAATATACTATAATTTGCTTATCATCAATGCCTGCAAATCTCTATGTCTCTCTCAACATAGCAGATCATCATTAGACACTAAATCCTTCAATGGGAGCTTGCAAAATACTTGCATTAGGTCCCTCATTAGACACTATATGTTCATCACCAGGAGCATGCAAAATGTTTGCATCAAATCCTTCATTAGAAGTCTGTTCATTAGACACTTCAGGCTCAAGTACAACATGAGCTTGTATGTTTGCACCGGAAACTTGATTAGATACATCAGGTTCAGTTAGTTCAGTATTGATTGGGGGAGTTATAAAATAAGCAGAAATTGGTTTCATTTTCTCATAGATTCCCTACATACAAGCAGTTTCACAACACCGTCAGGTTTAACTATTGGCCAGAAATTGAACAGTTAAATTAGATATAATCAGGGATGTGATGTACCTGCTCATTGCGCATGCTGCTCTTGCAAGCTGCGACTGTCCGTTTGCGCAAGCTAGATGCCATGCCCGTGCTGCCGCCGCTGCCTCCCACGCAGGCTACACCCAGGGTTGGATCTTCATCTTCTTGTCCTTCCATTCGCTTGAAGCCCGATGACCGGCGTCCAACGAGGGCGCGAGGAAGTGCTGTGTTGGTTTGTCCAGCGGCGGCTAGGTTAGGAGTGAACCAGACTGGAGGCTGGAGCAAATGAATTGGGATTTTCCTGCTGTTGATCGATATGGGAGGCACTCGTTTGGGCCACGAGCCTGCTATAGGGCCTGCCTTGCGACTCAAACTAGGTGCACACTTTCTTCATTTTTTTCATTGCCTGCTCATGCGTTGGGACGAACAAAACTAGCCTGGGCCAACCTGGACGACTCAAACTAGGTGCACACTTTCCAGCCACCCGAGGCGGCCACCCATACCTGCCCCTACGGTGGTGTTGCTCCTTTTTGCGTGTATGATTGGGGTAGTGAAAAATATTCCAGTGGCGCTTTTGATTTACCCACAAAATGGTTGAATTGCTTGTTTCTATGAACTGAGTTCACCAATAATGTGAAGGATGCCAGTCTTTTCATCCTATTGTAGATTGCTTAGATCTCAATATGCCAAATGTAATCGCATGAAATATACAGTAAAAGCCAGTGTGATGTGTGTGGCTACAACTAGTCTGACAACCCATCCTCATATAACATATCAAGGATGCACCATCTTATCAGATTAACCATTCGACTTACCAATGCAGTGTGGGAAGAAAGAAGTATTGGGACTGCGTATCCAAGCAATTGATGGCATGGACTCCTTCATAGAACATTGTAAGCAAAAACGAAGTTGCAGTGTGCCTGTACAAAGAGCTAGCGTAAGTTCAGTTACCTGCTTCTCGGAATTTTAGTTAGCCACTTATTGCAAAATTATTCAATTACGTTGCTTGGGTTAATTTAGTTTGCTACTGATTACATAATGCCATAGCCTGTTAATCCTATTATAGACTATGCCTATCTATGTGTTTGATACTTACTGTTAAGAATTACCTATTTGCCTGAACTTAAATAGCTACTTAAGCATGTAGATAGCTGGTCATATGTACTTCTAGGGTTCAGCAGAATTCACGTGTAATGTACGTTCTGATACCCTGTTTGTTTAAATGGTTTGCTTTTATCACTTGTAGCACTAGTAATGTTTGCATGTTCATAGATAGACAATTGTCAGGTTTATATGAGGGACACCATCTTTTTAACTTATATATATATATATGTGTGTGTGTGTGTGTGTGTGTGTGTGTGTTGGAATCATTTTGCTTACATCAAAGAAATTTACAGATGTCTGTGTTGCTGGTAAACGGTACCAACTTGTTACTTTAATACGTTGCCGAGAACTTGTTAGTTTTACTAGTTCACGTGTAATTAAATACGTTGCCAAAATTGGTTACTTTTACTAGTTTGATGTTAGTTTCTTATGGCTCTTGCAACACTTTATTTATGATTGCTAACATTCAAGTTTGCAGGATCCAACTAAAACTCCATTGACACAACAGGTATGTTTTCAGAAACTTCCTTGTTTACCTGGTTTGCTGATGTAACTTGTTGTTGTAATCATCTTACCAAATTCAAGTTTTCAGGATCCAATTGGAAGTCCAATTGCACAGCAGGTACCTTTTCAAAAATATATTTGTGTAACAGGTTTGCTGCTGTAACTAGTTGCTCTAATCAAGTTACTGACTACTCAACTTTCCAGGATCGAAGAGAAACTCCAATGCCACAATAGGTTCCTTTTGCAAAACTTGTTTGTTAAACTGCTTTGCTGCTGCAACCGGTTGCTCTAAGCACGTTACTGGCTACACAACTTTCAGGATCCAAGAGAAACTCCAATGCCACAATAGGTACCTTTTGCAAAACTTGTTTGTTTAACTGCTTTACTGCTGCAATCGGTTAGAATGATGTTAATAACTACTTTTCAGCATCCAATTGAAAATCTTTAATTCCTTGTTTGTTTAACTGGTTTGTTGTTATAACTCCTAGTTGAGATGTTTTGCTAACTTCAACTTCTCGGAATCCAATCGGAACTTTAATGGCAAAACAGGTTAGCCCAAGATCAAAGAGCGAGGTCCCCATGGACCTTGTATCATCCCATAGCAGTGGCACCGGCCCAATCATGCATCATGAATTGCCAACTATTGATGCTCTAGAGGCTAAACTATTGGTAGAAAGAGATTCTACTTCTGCACTTAGAGATGAAGTTGACATGTTGAGGAAGCAAACAGCACAATCACAAGCAGTACTCAAGACAACCATTAAATATTTGGTGGATTTCAAAATGAAGCAAGCTGAGACTGACCGCATTGTTAAGGTCTTGAAGGAAAAAAGGAAATTAAATTCCCACTTGGTAAATCATAGGTGAAATGTTCTTTCCATCATTGAATAACCTTTGTGTTGTTTGTTCATGTAATCAATCAAACCATTTGTTTTAGAGATCATGTAATAATTGTTTTTTGGTTTGTAATTTTTTTAGTACAAGTCTGTATTAATTGATAAGACTCTGAGACATTTCATTTTGATTGTTGTGCCAGACCTACAAATATGCCAATCGGGCTGAATGTGCATTCAGCAATAATAGTAGTATAGATGGTCCTTAAGTGGCACGCATCTGAAAGGGCCAAGATGCTGTAATAGCTTCGCTAAAAAAGGATGCTCTTCTAGCAAAAAAAAGTACAGCGACCTGGCTTATGTATGTTAGTTGATATTATTGATCCATATACTCTATAAGTGTTTATATGTCTGTTAGTTCTATACATTATTGGTTGATTGACTCGGTATTTGAATCTTGATACATCGCTTGTGTACATATCTAAATGGGAGTACACATTATGCTGCGTGTGACACTTGAGTTGGACAGAAAGTGGTTAAAAATATTTGAATTCACCTTAAACTGGATTCTAGCTTCTGAATTCGAGTATCGGCATGTGTAAATCATATTCATATATGACAGTGGAATACATCTTTGTCATGCTTTTGAAGGTATATAAAAACACATAGAATGATTTATAAAGATTCGTATAAGAATACAAAATGGATTCGAATTTAGTTGCCAGGGTAAACGTGGATGCTTATCATCCCAAAATTCAAAAGAGGCGGCAAAATGTCCACTCCCACCTCGGCTGCTCGAAGCCAGTGTCTGGGAGATGGAAATTACTGTCTACCCCTTACACGGATAATCCATCGGCCCGATTTCCACTTCTCTCAATAGGGGTAGGTTAGTAACTTCAATTAGACGTGACACGACCGCCTTTGAGCCCATTCCGACACGGTGGGCGCCAAACATGGGCGGAAAAACACATTTGATTCAAGCTCGTCCGAAAGACCTCTGTCTCTCCCTCCATTTCCCCATTCATACACGGTGGGCGGCAAAACAAACTCGACTCAGCCGAAATCGATGTAGGCAAATATTTTCAATAGGGGCAGGTTTGTAACTTCACTCAGACGTGACACAACTGCCCTACCTGTCAGCCCTGTTCATACACCATGGGTGCCATCCGTGGGCGCCAAAGCACCCTCTCCTTGCCCGAAATCGCTCTGGGCAAATATTGGGGAGATGCGAGATTACCGTCCTATCCCCAACCAACGAGACGTCCAAATTTTAAATGGGGGATAAGTTCGTAACTTTCCCATATTTCAGACAGGCGCGTCCCAAAATCATGGTTCCCCATACCTCTCCCTCCATTTTCGCATTCATACACTATCCACGCTAGAACACCATCCCCACACCAGCCTCCTCCGTCCGCCACCCCATCCATCGCCGCCGTCCTCCACCCCATCCATCGCCACCGTCCTCCACCATGTCGGAGTGCCTACCAAGACCGCGTCGTGCATTGCTAGAGATGGACGTTTCTCACCCACGGCGACGGGCCAGGAGCCTTGCATCACGTCCTCTTGCTTCATCGGCGTCGTTGTCCTCTTTGTCGGGGCCGCTCACATGACCTTCTCGTCCACCGCAACAGGACTTATCCCCCGATGCACCCGTCTACCGTCGCTGATCTGCTTCAACGCCACCACAGCCATCGCACCCCCGATGCCTACACGGCGCCGCAAGAGAGGTGGTACTTCATATCTGCTCAACTTTTTGATCTCAACCTGAAAATACATCATAACTTGGTTACTGTACTTTCTTTTCAGCTCTTAGAATTTAGTTCTTAGTTCGAAGCAAACAATGGATGCTAAATAGCATTTCTGCGGTTTGCAGCTTTAAATCTGCCATGGCACAGTCATAATAGGGTTTAATTGGTCATGCTTAGGGTTTAATTGATCATGTTGGTTCCGTGGTGGTTTCTTTAATAGGAGGGGAAACCCTCTTTTGCTCAAAAAAATGCTTAGGGTTTGCCCTTTTATGATCACTATACGACCAGCATACGTGCTTCGTGTCATAATAGCACTACTCCACCCATCAAGCTAAACAAGCTTAGTTGTTCAAATATAAATATGATATTATTAAAACAGAGTCGTATAATTGGTCAGCTAAATGTTCCTAATTTAGTTTCGAAAATGCATGTACGTCGCTCGGGTGTGTATCTACAAGGTGCCCACGGTGGGCCGCGGCCCACCCTGGGATTTTGGGTCGGCCCAGGCCCCGATTCCCCTCTGTTCTGCTGCGCTTCTGATCTCTACTCGCCCCCAGCCGCCTGCCTCGCCGGCCACTTGCCGTCCCCGGACGGCATGACTCTAGGAGGAGACACCGGACTAACAGGAGGTCAGGAGCCGCTCGCCCAACGGCGTCACCGCTGCCCGGGCATGCCGCCGTGCCTACCTTCCCAGTCCGTCCGGGGCTCAGGCGTGCAGCAGCCACTAAGCCAACCCGATTTATCCTGAGATACGTCCTCAACATTCAGCAGCCACTCCTCATCACCCATTTTCTAATTGATTCATTACTCATTAGCCAGGACTGTCATTAGGGTTTGTTGTGTACTGAGTGTTACCTACACTTAATGGTTTAGATGTATTTTAGTAATCTTTAGTACCTGTAAAGATCACAGGGTTTCAAAATTCTGGCCTTAGGAACAGACACTTGTCATTTTGGATTGTTGGTCATAGTGATATTGTCCCAGATTACTACCGCAGGCCAGGTTTGTTGACAATTTTACTTGTCGTTCTTACTCATTCGATATGATATCCAATTATTCACATCGATTGGTTGCAAACAATTAGTGCTAGACCAACTTCCTGATTCAGATTTTGGACGGTCTCTTACTGCAGTTATAATCCTGTATACTTGTCCTAGTAAGCTCACAAGTAATGATTGATTCACTACATCTATGCTTGCCTTGTCATATTCATTGTTAATATTATTTTAGGTTGGACCACCCTGTTTAAAAATACTAGAACCGCAGACATGATTGAATAGTATTTCTTTGTGTGATCTCTTCCATCATGTGTGGGCAACGAACACTGCATTGTGTAGAAAGAAAGTGTCAATTCCACCTTTTACATAGACTATGATCTTTTACATGGAATACAATCTGCCTACTTGCTTTGTGTCGCACTACCAGCACTCCACCCTTGAAGCTAAACATTATGACACTCATAATTCATTAGTTTATTTGTTCAAATACGAATTTGATATGATTCTAATGTTCCTACTTCAGTTTTGAAATGTGTGTCTGCCTTTATAGAGACATAAGAGGTTTGTATTTCCGTGTGTGGTCTGGTCAGCACAGTTGGGGGGTGAACTTTGCATATGTAGGGGTTTATAGGGAGACACTCTTCGAGTTGAATCCGCAATGCATTCCATAGATAATCTAACTACTTTTTATGTTTTCATGAATATCAGATACTAAACAGCATAATAATGATTATGAGCTTGCGCGCATGAAAAGAATAAAGCAGAAAAATGCCATGGCTATCAAACTTCGTATTAAGGGACTGAAATGAAGTCTGGATGAAATGCAATGCAAACGCTCTCCACCTACAGATTCATGCTCAGAATATGATCCTAACAGTGGTTATGAGCTAGAGGGAGACCTAAGTCAATGTAGCTCCCTAGTGGAGGAGTCAGAGGCAGATGCCCTATCTTATTCACCCATCAAGGTGCTTGCTCTAACTGTCCAAGGTTATATTGGCCGCACATATCACCTGACCCACAAAACGCGACCCCAAGACTAGCATACTGCACACTGCATTGCTCTTGTGAGTACCTCTTGCCCTGTATGACCATACTTACTTTCATAGCTGGTTGATTATGTAGCATCACTGCACATGTTAGCCTTGTTATCATCCATTTGGTGGACATTATAAGATCCGCATGGACTCTTACATAAATTTAGAATCAACCCAATGCTTTTGAAGAGGTTTAGCTCTGCAGTCCTCTTGTAAGGACTAAACGTCATCTATCACTGTACTTACATTAACAACTACTCCCTCTGTCCCATAATATAAGAACGTTTTGTACAGTACACCAGTGTTCAAAACACTCTTATATTATGGGAAGAGGGATTGGTTCATTATGTAGCATTCTGCATCTTATCTCCCTCGCCCACCATTTACTAAAAAATATCAGATCTATATTTAATCTTACCAAAAAAGTTGAATTCACAGACAATGCCAGTGCATAAGTGTAGCACATTGCTCTTGTCAGTACATTTTGTCCTGTAACGCTTGTACTTCCAGGGATTGGTAGTTCATTATGTAGCATCAATCTGCATCTTACCTTCATTATCCTCTATCCCGTCCAGTATTATCATATCTATAATTACTCTCTACAAAATGTAGAGTACATGCAATGCTTATGAAGAAGATTATGTGCTGAAATTCTTGAGTTATTCTTCCCTTGACATGGAGAAGGGCATTATAAAGCCGGTGTTAACTGTTAATGTAAGTCAGTCCTTCTAAAGCCTTTATCCTCAACTGTTGTTTAATTTGCTCATACTCCCTATCGTTAACTGCTGTTTAGTTTGCTGCTTCTATCAAAATGCATGTTCGCAACAACCATAAGTTCCAAGTTTTACTTGTAAAACCAAATTCCTTATTCATACCATGCACATTACTCAATACTCCCTATATGTATGCTTGTTTTTGTGGATCTATAATCCAGTGTGTGGTGGAGCAGCCTATGTTCGCACCTTGTCATCTCCTGTTTTATCTTACTAATGTGGCTGATGATATGAACAACATGCCATGCACATTAACCAAAATAGATACAATGATTGTCTTTGCCCTTCATCTATGCTTGTTATGTTGATATGGTAATCCAATAGTGTGGTAAAGCTCCCCGCATTATGAACAATGCCAAATCATGCTATTGATATTTTGAACTTACTCTTTATTTTCTAATTTGAAATTAGATGGAATTGACAGCACAGTTATCATCTTTGTTTATACACGTGCAAAACATGTCATCTCTCTGCTTGTTTCAGGGTGATATGCCTGGGCATGCACAAGTCTGCTGAAGACTGTGAGACAAACCCAACATATATTGTAGCAAAGAAGGCAAAACATCTTGAAGATAGCGAGACAACCCCAAAGTCTTCTCTTGATGCAGTGTTCAAGTTACTTGAGAGTAGCAGTCGGACAAGCTCACAGAATTCGCTGTCTGAATCAGCTCGACTTCTTCAGTCCCAAGTTCTAGCAGAAAGGCATTCTGCAACTGAACTTCGACTTGAAGTCCTATCTCTAAGAAAGATTGCGGAGAACACCAATGAGAATCTCATTGCTGAACAGCTACACCTGGAAGCTATGACCGACATGCTAGGCCGGTCTCACAGCCTTGCTCAGCAGCTTGCGCAGCAGTTCCTGCGCAAGGCTAAACTTTCTTGAACTGTCAGTGGTCTTGGTTCAGTATTATTTTGTTATGCTGCAATGGCGCACAGTTTTTGTATTCTACTTCTTTGTTGCGCTTTATGATCATTGGTGGCAAACTTCGATGCCCAGTGGATGTAATATACCATAAATCCTTTATTGTATAGTGTAGGTTTATTCTAAGTTACTATGCCGTAATTTCTTTATTGTATAGAGTAGGTTTGTTCTTAATTCCTACTGCTTTTTAGTGGGCCACAATTGGGTCGGCCTGCAACTTTCTTGGGCCTGAAAGGCCATTGGGGCCAGCACACTTTGCGTCAGGCCCAAACTTACATGGGCCTATATTCGGCCCAAAGTTTAGTCGGGCCTTTAGTGGACCCAACGCTTAGTTGGGCCCATGTAGCTTTGGACCATTAACAGGATGAATATTCTGCTGGCCTATTACGGCCCAGAAGAAACCATGAGCCTTTAGCAGGCCGAAATGCATGTTGGGCCTCAATTTTCACTAGTCGTCGACGGGCCTTCAGCAGGTTGAAATGTAGACCGGGCCTTTTTTGGCCCAGTTATATGACGTGCCATTACTAGGCCGAAACATATCTCGGGCCTTAGTTGGCCCACTGATATCATCAGCCTTTAAGAGGCCGAAAGCTTAGTAGAGGCATCAACGGGCCGAATTTTACGACAGGCGTTTAACAGGCCCAAAGTCACGTTGGGCTGAACTGTTGCCACCTTTATCAGGGGACATTAGAGGGCCGGCTGTCGCGTTGGACCATATATGGCCCATGGGCAGCACGGGCCATTCCCAGGCCGAAAGACACACCAGGCTGAAATGAGACCATGTCTACAATGGGCCTCTAACAGGCCGAAATGTCACTAGGCCGTAATTGGGCCAAATATTCGGCGAACAATTAACGGGCTAGATCTGGCTTCGGGCCGTAAATGGGCCATATTTAAACAAGCCGTTATTGGGTTGGCCCACTAGTACCTGAGTAAATACTACAGACTTGACTGGGCTGGCCTTTTTAACCAATATGGGCCTCTGTTGGGCCCTGCCATGTGTCGACGTATCATAGGCATGTCTCCTCCATTGGGCGGACGACATCTGGCCCACCGAGGAGCCGACACGTCTTTCCTCGAGCCAATGATGATTTTACACGTGGAAAATCCCCATTGGTCCGGGCTGTTAACGGGTTATCGGACCCAAACCAGAATGCGATAGCTTAACAGCGACCCGTTACGGTGGATGCCATGTGTCGATCACCCTTGACGAAAGCACTTCTATGACACACAACTTATCGTGATGGAAGTGGACACTTTCGTGATGTCATGGAACACTTCTATGACAACACAGGTATGACTATCTTGATTCCGTCGTATAATCGTCATGGTTGTACATGCATGATATAAAGTGTGACCTACTGTGACAAACATGTATCATCCCGTAAGTGTATTTTTTTGTAGTGAAGTCAAGCCAAAGGGAACAGGATATCACTAAAAGAAAGCCTCCCTTGCCGGGAAGGTGAGCCTGGCGAGGACGAGGTTGCTCCAGAGACAAGTCCCAAGATAGCCCCTGCAGACCTGCCGGGGACACGAAGGGCAGATCACCCCGCCAAGGCTCCACCGCTCCAGCTCACAGTGACGCAAGTCATCGATCGGTGCGGTGTCATGCCCCCAAGTGACTAAGTGGCTGTTTCGCGCCACATGGCAGCCACTTCTTATGGAAATCACCTACAAATGACACCCGTCTAGAGACGTGTCATGCAAGCAGGTGGGAAGGTGGCCAAACAGCCCAGCAAGGCTTGCCGGGCACGCCATGATGTGACACTAAGAGGCGCATTTAATACGCTCTGTCCCGCCTGCAGAGTTTGCTATCTAATTAGTAAACAATGGCTAATTTTCCATTGTGGTGGCCCCTTGATCTATAAAAGGAGGCCCGTGGCAACCATAGAAAGGATTCAGACCCTTGTAAACTCATACGCGCGTAGCTGGCCTTGTCCCTAGGCAACCTTGCCGGGCTAGAGCGCCGCGTTTCCACCATCAATCCACCAAAGCAGGAGTGGGGTTTTACGCCTCGCGGCGGCCCGAACCTGGGTAAAACTGCCCGTGTGATCTCTGTCGTGCTGCGCGATGTTCTCCGCTCTTCCTGCAATGTGCTCATCCCCCCTGCTGAACCACAAGGGGCTCATGGCCCCATAGGTGGCCGTGGTTTCCCACGACAAACTTCATTGATATACTGCAAGAACCCCAAAGAATTCCAAACTTTTTTTTGCATGAACACAAGTGAACATAAGATGTTTTATATCTTTAGGACCACTTTCACATATAGGACACTGGGCAATAGTTGGAATATGCATATTAGCAAGAATAGCAAAACCTGGAATCATACCATGTAAGGCCTTCCACCCGAAGATTTTAACTTTGCTTGGCACTTGTAATTTCCATAAAATGTCGCACACAGGGTTGCGCCTTGATGTACTTTGGCCATCTTCACGAGTTAGTCTATGTCAATGTGAGTGGTCCCATTTAATATAGTAAGTAGATCGTACGGAAAAAAATAGAATTTTGTATAATGACAGGCAATGAAATCCTCTCCTATATGTTCACTTAGTGGTATCTTAAGAATTCTGTCAACGTCAATCGAAGAGAATATATCTCTCAACAACACCTCATCCCAAGGACCACTAACCGGATTGATTAGCTCATTTACAAACTGTAGCATAATATTCCCCTTTGGCATTTATATCATACGAGAAGGACTACCTAGCACCCAATGATCCTCCCAAATTTTAATCATCTCACCCGTACCAACACGCCATATATGTACTCTTCGAAAAGTGTTCACACAAGCCACAATGCTTTGCCAGGTAAAGCTGGACCCCTTCTTTGGGCAGCTTTGAGTAATAAACAATTTGGGAAATATTTAGATTTCAATACTTTGCACAAAGGGAATCAGGAGTAGAGATAAGTATCCATGACTGTTTTGCTAGCATTGCTAGATTTGAAGAATGTAGATCACGGAACCACATACCTCCATCCCTCTTAGGAATGCACATCCTCCACCAAGCCATCCAATGCATACATTTTTTGTTCTCGGAGTCACCAAAATTCAGCCATTGCATCAGTCATCTCCTTACATAATTTCTTGGGGATATTGAAAACAGACATGGCGAAGACAGGAATAGATTGTATGAGTGCTTTTAGCAAAATTTCCTCCCCCCCATGGATGAAAACTTTTCCTTCCAAAATTTCAGCCTAGCAATAATCCTTTCGAGTAAATGAACAAAGCTGCCACTTCTATCTACTCCCACCATCGCAGGTAATCCTAAATACTTGTCAGAAAGGGCTTCTGACATAATATTGAGTTCAATACATATATTGGCCTTTGTTTCAACGCTTACATTGGGACTGGAGTATATGCTCCATTTTGCTTCACTCACAAGCTGTCCAGAACTTACACAATACTACTCCAGTACTGTCGGCGTTCTGGGAACGGGGGTCCCCAGACTTGCCTGCCTGCGGCCCACAGCGTGCCTAAGCCAGCAGGCCGTACGACCCATCTTCATCAACAAGGCATCCAAGACCCTCGCGAGGGTCCAGGCCTCGCGAGGCGAATGATGCAAGACCTCCTCAGGCTCACGAGGAGCAGAGATATCAAGGCGGGGCAAACCTCACGAGGCTCTCGTGACATGAGCCTTGACGAACGGCACCAGGCGGGCACCAGGCGGGCGCCAGCGCGCGCAGCGTCCTTGTTTCCTCTTTGGTGCTAAGGAGGACAGCGCAGGTGAAGAGTACCGAGGCATCAGGCAAAGGTTGCTATATTGGTGCAATGAGACCAAGACCAGGAGGATGGCGAGACGGAGGTCATCATGGAGCCCAAGACGGCGTCACCACCAGAGCTTTTCGCAGGCGAAGACCACTTTTGTCAGGATAGCTTGTACTAGTTGTCCACCTTCAAATTCGCCCGCCGTTGTTGGCTCCCTTCCCACTCAACATTTTGGAAGAGGACTAGGGCCTATATAAGTAGAGCTAGCCACCATAGTAGAGGCATCTCATCTTAGCTTGATCCAACCCGATCGAGAGCCTACTCACAAGAACACCTCAACCTCAGGAGGCTGTTCTTCCCTTGTACTGTTCATCATCAGCCCAAGAGGCAATCCACCACCACCACACTGGAGTAGGGTATTACACCACAACGGTGGCCCGAACCAGTATAAACCCCGTGTCCTTCTGTGTTGCGAATTTGTCGAGTTCGTCCGCGAGATCTTAGTGAGCTAGGACGTAGATCGGTAGGAGGGAAAGACTTCACGCGCACCCCAGTGTTCGAACCTTCAGGGTTTGCCGGAACCCCACATCCGACATTTGGCGCGCCAGGTAGGGATGCGCCGTAGCTTCCCTTCCATCAGTTGTCGCTCTGCCGCTCCGTCGTCTCCATGGCGGACGCTCGCCCTGCTCGGGCTGAGCGTCGGGCTGCCCTCACCGGCCGCGTCGCTCAGACGGCTCCCGTTGGCGGGCCACCTCGTCGTTCTCCGTCTCCCGTCGCCAATGCTGCCACCGGCCCGGCAGGGAATGAGCAGCACGCGTCCTCGCTGCATCCTTCGGTGCGGCAGGACGGCCGCACCGCTACTCCATCACTGACCCCTGCCAGTTCCTCGTCTCATAAGCACCGCGCTCCCATGGAGGCACAGGCCGCGCTCCTCGCGGTGAACGAGCTCCTGCGCTACCGCCCGGTCGATGACCTCTACGAGGAGTGGCTCGACCGCGTTGCCGAGCTCGACCGCGCCGCAGGGGGCTCTCCGGCGCCGTCCCACTCTCTGCCTCCCCCTCAACCAGCCGCGGGCGACGAGGCTCATGGCGTGCCTCCACCACCTCAGCCCCAAGATGGCGCCTTGGCACCAAGGCGTGCGGCTCCGCGGCGCGATCCGCCGCGCCCGACGCCCGCGCACGAAGAGAGAAGCTGCCAAGAAATCCCGCGACCGCGAGA
The DNA here is from genome assembly GCF_018294505.1 of Triticum aestivum. NCBI lineage: Eukaryota > Viridiplantae > Streptophyta > Magnoliopsida > Poales > Poaceae > Triticum > Triticum aestivum. The sequence goes on from NC_057796.1 coordinate 148,274,963, forward strand.
AGCTGCACCTGTGCTCCCCGCGCCACCTCGTCAAGACCGCGCGCCGCCTGCAGCGGCGCAGCGCGGACCTCGTCAAGACCAAGCTCCACCTTCGAAGCGGGCCCCGGCAACCATGATCGGCTGCCGCTCCTTCACCCCCAAGCTGCGTAGCGTCGCGTGGCCACGCAAGTTCAAGCCGGATCTGCCTCCTCGCTACGACGGCACCGCAGACCCCGCGGAGTTCCTGCAGCTCTATGAGCTGAGCATCGAAGCGGCCAACGGCGACGAAAAAGTCATGGCGAACTGGTTTCCCATGGCTCTGAAGGATGGGGCTCGCTCCTGGCTCCTGAACCTGCAGCACGGCTTGATCTCCTCCTGGGACGACATGCGGAACCGCTTTGTTGCCAACTTCCAGGGCACTCGCGACCGCCCACCGGCCGCGGGTGATCTACGCCGCATTAAGTAACAACCAGGAGAGACCCTCCAGAAGTACATCCAGCGCTTCAACAACACCCACCTCAAGATCCCCAAGGTCACGGATGAGGCCATCATCTCTGCGTTTTCCGACGGCGTCCGTGACGTCAAGATGAAGGAAGAGCTCGCCATCCACGAGGAGCTCTGCACCTCTTAGGAGTTGTTCAACCTCGCGACCAAGTCCGCAAGAGCTGAGGAGGGGCGCCTCTCTCTCCTTGAGCTGCCAGCCGTGGGCGCGGAGGAGAAGAACACCAAGGCCAAGGACGTGAAGCGCAAGGAGGCAGCTGTGCTCGCAGCGGAGCACGACACCAAGCGGGGCAGAGATCAGCCAGAGTCTCCAAGAACGGCCGACCGTTCTGCGCCTTCCACAACCTGAACACCCACAACACCAGCGACTGTCACGAGCTCAGAGCCATACGGGAAGGACGCTACGGTCGACACCCCGAGCGCAACGACCGGGGCTACGGCCGCGGAGGAGGACGTGGAGGCGAACGCTGGGACGACCATGGCCTGCGCCAGGAGTGGCGCGACCGACCTCGTGAGGACCGCTGGCAGGACCAACCTTGCGAGGGCGCCTGGAGGGATCAGCCTCGTGAGGATCGCCCCCAGGGCACCACTGGTCTTCCCCCACTACCGCCACCAAGAAGGAACGACGACCACCACCAGGACGAGGGGGCTGGGGGCTTCCAGGTGCCGCGTGCGATCGCCTGCATCTTGGGCGGCGCACATGCCCCAGCCTCTCAGCGCATCTTCAAATAGTTCGCTCGCGAGGTGAACGCGGTGCTCCCCAAGCTTGAGGCCACGCGCCCACTCAAGTGGTCCCAATGTGCCATCACTTTCAACTCGGCGTTCAGATCAAGTGCGCGGCCACCGCTGGCGCCCTCCCTATGCTGTGCTCCCCAGTCATCAGCAATGTGCAAGTCACCAAGACCCTCATCGACAGCGGCGCAGGGCTCAACGTCCTGTCCGTCGACACGTTCGACAACCTCCAAGTGACATATGAACAGCTCCAGCCCACCAAGCCTTTCTCAGGAGTGACCGACGGTTCCACCACACCGATAGAGCAGGTCCGCCTGCCTGTCACCTTCGGGGAGTGCAAGAACTACCGCACCGAGCTCATCGACTTCGACGTCGCGCACATCCGCCTGCCATACAATGCCATCCTCGGGTATCCAGCCCTGGCCAAGTTCATGGCAGTCACTCATCACGGCTACAACGTTCTCAAGATGCCAGGAAGCGGAGGAACCATCATGGTCCCGTGTGAAGAGAGGGATGCGGTGTGCTCCCTCGAGCGCGCCTTTCAAGCTGCAGCAATCGACGACCCCGATAGCAGAAGCGAAGGCCCTCCGGAGGCCATCCCCAAGAAGAAGCAGTCACGCCGCGTAGGACCTCAGGAGAATGGCGTTGCGGCAGGAGCCTCGTCAGGATCAGTGCCCGCTCCAGGGGCGCCTCCCTCCATCGCATAGGAAGGCGCGCCCGGCGCCCTCCTTGGGCAGGGCTCAGGGGCTCCCTTCTGGAGGGCCTCAGACCTTGCCAACCTCACGAGGGAGGCGCTTGGGCACCACTTGGAGGCGTGCTTCGCGGCACGTGACCCTCAGGAGAGCACAGGGCAAGGAGTGCCCACCACTCAGGAGTTCGTCACCAAGACCATCCAGGAACTGCAAGAGGCAAGAGCCATGCGCGGCGACAGCCGCTCACGAGGCGGAGCTCCGCATCCTGGCGAGGATGCTGGGCTGCGTGTTTGCATCGACGTCCCCGGGCTCAACAGGGCCGCATCTCAGGAGCGCTTCTGGCCATCGCGTGTGGGCCGCTGCGAGGGCCCACTGCACAACTACGTTCGCATGCCCTTCGGCTTGCCGAGCATGGCGTTGGCCTATCAGCGCAACATGCGGCGTGTCCTGGCTGCTCAGGAGGCCAGGTACCACGCCGTCCTGGAGGAGATGGAGACGGTCTTCAGGGAACCTCTCGAGCCCCCAGAGCCTCTCGAGGCTCAGGGCTCCGGTGGCTCATGAGGAGTCATTTCTTCAACGCACGCCTGCAGCTGCACCGACTCTACTTCGTCTACGGAACCAGGTGACATCTTCCAAGCTCGTTTAAGCTGGGAGCGCCCCCCGGGCTGCATCATTCCCAGGCCACATGGGTTCGTCCCTGTGGCATGTATCCCTTTTGCTTCTGTCTTTAGCTTACCTTGCTGGGGGCGCCCCTCGGGCTGCATCATCCCCAAGCCGCTCGGGCCGGACCCAGTGGCATGTATCTTCCTGCATTTATCCAAGTTGATCTGCTCTGCATGCTTAACCTGCCAACGCCTATCGCTCGCTCGATTGCCGCCCGCCACGGGTCTATTCGTCCTATGCAATTCGCTTGCGCGTTAAAAGGGGGGCTCCTGAGCATCGCGATTCAGGAGCTCTTACTGGTTCTCCAGCCCTCACCCCCTGGCCTTGACCACGGCATCGCGACCTGGCATACCAGCGGCGGCTGAGCTCGCTCGAGGGCCGAGACCTGAGGACGTAGAGTGCTTGCATCTAACCGCCTTGCAGGGACATACAGTCACCAAGACTTAAGACCAGGTGCAACCCGCCTTGAGGTAGGGCCTCGTGAGTCCCGCGCTGGCTCACGAGTGTCCAGATACACCTCGCAGCCCTGCTGTGCAAGCCACGTGTCAGGGCGAGGCTGTACACGCCCCGGGGGCTCCTCCCGGAGGGGGCCCCCCATCCCACACCCAAGTGGAAGCACCATGCTCCGCGCTGGCTGTCGACACTGCCGAGGAGCGGCTATGCCCGTGCACAAGCGGAAGCACTATGCTCCGCGCTGGTGATAAAGAACTGAGGGCGGCCCCACGGTCGCACCAACCTCAAGGAGCCCAGAGCTCAGCGCCTAGCCTCACCACGACGCCTTCTCTCGGGAGAGTTGCACGAGGGAGCTAGGCACGGGGGCTGCGCTCGGGTCATGCCCAAGCGCACGCCACCCAACCAGGTCCGGGGTCCCCCGGACCTGGGCGTCGCGCGCCCCTCCCGAGGCCTCGGCGAGGGCAGGTATGGAAATTGTTTGCACGTCAAGGGGGACTCCTGAGCATCGCGACTCAGGAGCCTAACTGGTCACGGAGCCCCTCACTCCTTGGTCCGTCCTGGTCTCCGGTCGGCCCAATGGCGGTTGAGGTATGCGCGGGGCCGGGCTCTGCCGATGTAGAACATTAATCTATCCTCACGAACTCTCCCTATATGCTGTTTGCGCGTCAAGGGGGACTCCTGAGCATCATGACTCAGGAGCCTAACTGGTCATGTAGCCCCTCACTCCTTGGACCGTCCTGGTCTCCAGTCGGCCCAATGGCGGTTGAGGTATGCGCGGGGCCGGGCTCTGCCAATGCAGAACAAAGAAAATAGGAAGGAAAACGCAAAATCTCGAAGCAAATATTACAAGCATATTGTTCTCACAATACCAAATGAAAAGTCTAAACGCCTCCACGAGGTCTGATACATATTACAGGAACGAAACAAGAAGAATAGCCACAGGTCACCCCTGGATATCGCCATCGCCTGCGGAAGGTGCTCCCCCGTGGGCAATGATGTTCTCACCTTCACCACCAGCCGCAGGATCCGCGACGTCGCCAGACAGAGGATCGGAGACAAAGCCGCAGAACCTCCCCAGCAAGGCCTCCACTTGACCTTGGACAGCTGCGGCGGCGGCTTCGCAGTGATCTTCAGCCACAGGCTCCAGCAGCTCGTCATGGCGAGTGTTGGGGTCGTGGAGGTGCAGATGGCTGAAGACGCGAGTCAGTGCGGCTGAAGACAGGACGCGAGCTTCTACCTCCGCCATGGGACCGAGGCCATCAACGACCTCCTCAAGCGCCCTCACCACGAGAGGAAGCAGCTGGGCGGGGCCGTCCTCGTCGGTGTCTAGCAACTTCTCCAGGCCGTGCTCGTAGAGCATCTTCAGCGCCTTGCGAGATCTCTTCTCGAGATCGGCGAAGGCCACGCGGTCTTCGGCCAGGACTCGCGCCTTGGCATCAAGATCGGCCTCCCTCGTCCCCATCTTCTGCTCCAACTCTTCCAACCGATCGCGCTCGGCAGCCTGCTTCTTCCCCAGCTCAGCCAGCTCAGCATCACGGTTCTCGACGGCTTCCTCCCGGGCCTTCATCTCCACCTCCTTCGCTTGGCGGCAGCGTACCTCTTCGGCGTGCTTGTCGTGCAGGCTCTGCAACTCGCCCTCCAGTACTTGGCAGCGGTCACGTGCGGCCTTGGCGTCTTTCAGCGCCATCTCATGATCGGCTGTAGTGCTGGCGGCTCCTTGCTTCTCCTTCTCGGAAGCCGCAACAGCCTGGCCCAGCGCCGTGCGAACCGCCAGGTCGGAGTGAAGCCAGCCAGAGGCCAACTCCAAACGCCCGGCCACCAGGCACGGGTCCGCGCTCAGGAGATCCGCCTGCAGCTGGGTCATCTCCGAAAGGGCACGCTCCAAGACAGCAGTAGGAGTAGAAGAACCAGGGAGTGGAGGTGCAGCAGTGGGAGGAAGCGACATCGTCACCAGGACCTGAGGGATCGCGGGTTCCGGAGCAGCAGGGACCTCATCAGCCGCGCCGAGTACCGACACGTCCGGAGCCAGCGGGGCCATGGGGGCTGAACCCCCGTGGCGATGCTCCTCTTGGCCTCGCGAGGACGACCGGGCCGGGGAGATGCGGGCGCTGCTGCCTCCTTTCTCTGCGGAGGGAGGCACGGCCGCCGTATCCTCTTTCCTCTTCTTCGCCGAAGATGTCGGCCTGATCAACCAAGGGCGAGCGTCAGGAAATAACAAGTACCAGCAGGGATAAAGCGAAGCTCGAGGCACCTACCGGTCCACCGCGAAGTACTCCACCTTTCGCTTGGGAAGCTTGAAGTCGTCGGGATGAGGGGTTGCTCCCTCTCCCCTTAGTAGGCGTCGGCCTCGGCATCATCAGGAAGGGCGCGGAGAATCTCGGCCTTGTTCAGAGGGGAAGTCTCCCCCACCTCTTCCAGGGTCTTCTCCGAGTCCACCTCCTCTTCCCCCTCTCCGCGGGACTCGCCATAAGTGTCGGGTGGTTGGTGCAACATATGCCAACGGATGGCTTAACTGTGTGGGTGCCAATAAGACGTCGCCGGTGCCTGGAAACGGGATGAGGCGAAGACATGCACGCTGGCGGATCTTACCCAGGTTCGGGGCTCTCCGAGGAGATAACACCCCTAGTCCTGCTCTGCGGGGTCTCCGCATGATCACTAGATCGGTGAAAGTAGCTACAATCGCTCCTAGAGCTGTTGGGTTCAAGGGAGAAGAAGAACAAGGCTAGTTCTCTCTTCTCTCTATCTATGGTGTGTGTGCTATGCTTAGAAGCCAACTCTATGCTCAGAGGCCAACCCTTTGCATGGGTGCTCCGGGGGGTTTATATAGGCCTACCCCCAGGGGGTACAATGGTAATCTGACTGGGCTCTGGTCCCAGCCGTCAGTGTCTATGCTCGCCGGCTTCTCCGCCGGCTGCTGGGTCCCGCCGGCTGGTGGGTCCCGCCGGCTGCCGGCTTCTTGGTCGACAGGCCGGCCCCACCGCCAAGGGTCTTGTCGGCGGCTGCTTACTGTAGCCTCGCCTCTGATGACGAGGGCTTTGTCGAGGTAAGCATGGCTACAGTGGGCCGCCTCGGGGGCTCTCACTGTAGCCTTACCTCGTCTTGTCTCCTTAATGGGGCTCCTGCGTCGAGGAAGGGGGTAGCCGGCTTCTGGGGGCTGGCTACGCCCTTGGCCGACTCGGAAAGGCCGGGCCGCCTTCACACCTCTCTCTGGCTGAAGGGGCCCGCCGCCCGCGGGCCGTACGGGAGTCTGTCGTGGATGACGTTGAGGCTAGCATGGCTACAGTGCCAAGCCGCACGGGAGACGGCCGTCCCGTACGGCCTCCTGTAGCCATGCCCGCCTCGGGCTTCGGGGGTAGTGGGTCGCACTATGGCTACACCCCGTCTTGTCGCCGTTATGTGGGAGTGGCTTTGGTGGTTGTGGTCTCGGCCGGCTCCTAGGAGTCGGCCACCCCGTAGTCGTCCTAGGGAGGGGTTGCTTGAGGCTGGGTCGCCTTCCGAGAGTCGGCTTCAGAGGTAGCCGGCCAGGGAAGGCGGCCCAAATGCTTGGAGCGCTTGGAGGCCTGAAGGCCTGATAATTTTTTCAGAAGAACCATGGGCAGTCGGTTAGGCTACCCGTGGCCATTTACTCCGACAGTAGTCCCCGAAGCTGATTGGGCTTCGAGGTGGAGTAGGGGTTGAGAAGCTCGATCAGCTTCCTATCTTGACTAGTCGGCAGCTGGGAGCCGGCTTTGGTCAGGCGCGCCGCCTGAGTCGAAATCTTCTAGAGTCGGAGGGCGGGAGCCCGCTGGCGCGCTCACCGGGCCGCGGGCCGGCCACTGGCCGTCTGCGAACCACGTGGCCAGAAAGCCTGCCAGCCCACGCGCGTGAAGGGACGTCGCCGCAGGGAGGGGGCCCGCCACGTCCGCGCCCCGGCCCAGGCGCGGATCGTCTACATCTCGAAACCACCCGCACGTCCCGTGCGGCAGTTTCCGCTCGCATTTATGCGTAGTAATCGCGAGACGTGGGGGGAGTGGGCGCAGTTAATCCCACGCCTCCCCCCACGTCCGGCCCCTTCGGCCTCGTCTCGCGAGGCTATAAGTAGGGGGAGGTGGAGGGCGGGAGGCCCTCGCACGCTCCTCCTACTTCCACCGTCTTCTTCGCTCGCCTGTTCTTGCGACAGCGCCTCGCCGTCGCGCTCTTCCACTGCGCATTCCTCCGCCGCCACGCTAGCTTTCGCCATGCCTCCCGCCACGGAGCAGTATGGCGGGGATTGGGACGGCTCCAACGTCCACGACGACCACGTCGAGTTCCTCCGCAACACGCGGCGGCTGCCCAGCGCGGACAAAGTGGAGGTCCGCCTCGCGCCGGCGAAGGAAATTACACCGGAGCTGCAGGAGGGCGAGCGGGTGGTCTTCCGCTCGCACTTCTTGCGCGGCTTCGGCCTGCCATTGAGCGCCTTCTTCCGCTCCTGGCTCGACTTCTACCAGCTCCAGCCGCACCACCTCACCCCAAACGCGGTGGTGCTGCTGTCCGCCTTCGTCACCCTGTGCGAGGGCTACCTCGGCGTCGTCCCCACCCTTGAGCTCTGGGGAGTTCTTCCAGTCGAAGCTGGGTACGCGCATGCGGGGCGTGCCGGCTCAGACTGGCGCCTTCATCGCGTCGCAGAGATCGGTCGCCGACAACCCCTTCCCCGTCATCACGCTGATCCAATCGGTGAAGAAGTGGCAAAAATCGTACTTCTATGTGCGGAACATCGCCCCGCGGGGCGACTACATCAACCTGCCGGCTTACGTAGCCGGCCCACTGGCGGGCAGGCTGCCCCAGTGGTCCTTCCGGGCTGTGACGCTGACGCCGGCTGGAAACGCCGCCATCGTCCGACTGCGGGTGCTGGTCCAGTCGGAGGGCCTGACGGGGCCCGATCTTCTGGCCGCGTTCTTCACGCGCCGGGTTCTTCCGCTCCAGAGCCGGCCTCATCTGATCTGTCAGATGAGCGGCCAGCTCGATCCGAGCCGAATGTGCACCAAGGAGATGCCGCGCGAGGAGGTCGCCTACATGGTGAACTACCTTGCGAACTGCAAACTCACCGAAGAGTGGCAGTTTGGCAAGGAGCCATATAGCCGAGCCAATCCGCCGCCTACGGTATGTTCTCCTTGTCTCTTTTTCTCTCTCTTTGATTTGTTGCTGAGTTCCTCTTAGCCGACTCTAACTTAGTCGGTTTGCTTTTCGACAGAGCCCTCTGCTTCGGCCGGCCGGCGGGTTAGACGCGGAGTGCCGATTCGTCCCCGACCGGGCCGAACACGATCTGGAGGACCCCGACCTGGCGGCGGCCGGTATGGACGACGACGTCGAGCCGGGTGGTGGCCAAGCTGGCGGCGAAGCAGGCGGCTCCGGGCTCAGTGCCACCTTTGACGACTGGCCGGACGACGATGAGGCCGAAGCCATCCCGCGCCGCCAGCCGGCATCTGGACGCGGCGCGGGTTCCTCCGCCGTGCAGCCTGCTCGGGGTGGAGGTCAGAAGCGTCGCGCCGCCCAGGGCTTGTTCGGCAGTCGAACGAAGAAGCCCAGAGGCGGGGCGGCAGCCACCAGGCGGGAGGAGGCGGCCGCAAAGGCGGCTCGCTTCCGCAAGGCAGTGAAGCAACCGCAGACCGTGTCGGCGTAAGTTCGCTTTCTTTGTGTACTCTCTTTCTTTCTTTTCTTTGGTGGTTCTTGAGCTCTTGTCTTCTTCTCCAATGATCAGGGCTCCGCTGTCGCTCGAGCGGGCGGCTGCCGGTTCCGTCGTCGAGTCGCCAAGGGGCTCTGGGAGCACCACCCGCCGCGTGGACCCCCGCGCCGACCTCCAGGAGGCGACAGAAAGGAACGCGCGGGAGGCGCGGGCGGAGCGAGAGGCACGGGAGGTGGAGGCACGGAGGGCGGCCGCCGCCCAGGCGGCACGGGAGGAGGAGGCGGCGAAGGCACTCGCTGATGCCGCAGCCAGGGCCCAAGCAGAGGCTGAGGCCGCGGCGGTGGCAGGGGAGGTTCTGATGGTCACCCCGCTGCGCGTCATGGCGCCTGGGGACATGGAGCCCTCGCCAGGGGGAGCCAGCGGCGACCAGCCAGGGCTGGGGGGAAGCGGCGACGACGTCATCATCTTGGAGAGGGCGCCGGAGCCGACCCCGCCAACTGGGGCGGCCCAAGGCGGCCGGCCTGATCCGCCGCCTGCACAGTCGGCGGAGGGCGAGCCGGCCGTGAGGGCTGAGACGGCGGCCCGGATTCCGTCGAGCCGGCGTGCGGGGAAGGCCGCGTCGGAGCCGCAGAAGGCCGCGTCGGAGCCACAGCCAGCCGTGGGTTCCAGCTCGTCGGCCCGAGATGCGGAGGCGGCCAGCGCTACCTCGGGGTGGACGCCAGGCGGAGGGACGGCCGTGGTGAACGTGGCTGCACAAGACGTCCGGACCCGGCTCCAAAGCCAAGCTGCGGTGCTGAGGCAGTTCACCGACGAGTTCCTCGCAACGCGGGCGGCCATCCGGGTTAGTATTCCCATCTTGCTTCTTCTTGATCTTGATTTCTTCCGTGGGGGCATGTCAGCGCACCCACTGGGTGTAGTCCCCGAGTTCCGAGTCGGCTGCTGAGCAGGCAGCTTGGAACTTCTTGGTAGATTTGTCTTTTGCTATTCTTGTTCTTACTTCGGTCTTCTGTCCATCTTGCAGGACTACCACAACCTTCGAGCGGCCGTCTTCAACTCCCAGGCTCGGGAGCTGACTCAGAAGACCGCCGACCTTACTGAGAGCCGAGGTACGGGCTTTGTTCTTTATCTCATGTGGGGGCGCGTCAGCGCACCCACTGGGTGTAGTCCCCGAGATTCGGGCCGACTGCTGAGCAGTCAGGTCGGATCTTCCTTGACGACTTCTTACTGTTCTTCTTTTCCTGCCATCTCTGCAGCGGCCAACGCCAGTCTGAGGGCACAACTGGGAGAATCTCAGACTGCCCTTCGCGCCAAGGATGCTGAGCTCGCCGCCTTGGTGCAGGAGCGCGACCGCCTGGTCAAGAAGCTGGCCGACCAGGAGGAAGGCCACAAGGCGGCCCTGAAGGCTGCGCAGGACCGCGAAGCCACTCTCCAGGCCGAGTTCGAGACGGAGGCGGCTGGCTGGGCTGAGTCCAGGCAGACTCTGGTTGCTGGCTATGGCCAGATCGAAGATCTGGTTCACGGTAAGCCGCCTACCTCTTCGTCCTTTCTTGCCATCTGCCACTTTGGCTTGTTTTCTGATTTTGGTGTTCTTTTCTTCCTTTCTTCTTCTTTCTTGCGCAGAGTATTTCCCTGGCTATTCTACTGCTGCCAACCAGACCATCGAGGCCCGTCGCCAAGCGCGAAGGCAGGCTGGCTTTGAGATCTCGCCAACCGCCGGCCGCTCGCTGGAGGAACAGCTCCTGGCGATCCAGGCTCGCATCCAGCCGGCTCACCGGCTGCTCCGCCGGCTTCAGCGTGCCGGGGCGCAGGTCTTGGCTGCCCTCTGGCCCGGCCAAGCGGTTCCTCGCACCCCCAGTCGGACTGTCGACTGGCTGGAGGTGGCAGTCGGCCGCTTCGAAGCTTGGAAGGCCTCGGCGGCTCGCTCCGGTGCCAGGCGGGCGCTGGAGTTCGTCAAGGCCAGGTATCCCGGCCTGAGCCTGGACCAGTTGGCTACCTGGCGGCAGCAAGCCGACACGGAGCTGGAGCCGGCGCGGCCGGCCATCATTCGGTGGGCTTCGGCAATCGCCGACTACACCGACACCAGCGTCTTCGCCCTCGAGGTGGACGACAACGGTGTCGCCCAGCCGGAGGAGTGGTTCGGTCTGAACCCGGCGGACGGCGAAGACTCGGCGGAGGAGATCGACTCCAGCGACGAGGGTGAAGAAGAGGAGGAGGAGGGTGAAGACGCCGAGCCGGCTGGTGGAGCAGCCGGCCAGCCTCAGCCTGACCGCACCTGCAGCACCACGTCGCGCGCGAGTGCGTCGCCTGCCGTAGGTGGTGATCAAGCCGAGACCCGCTAGGCGGCCACTCCTTCAGCCGGCGAGGCCGCCTTCACCGACCAGCTCGGCCTCCGCCCCGCGCCTTAGTCTGCCGTCTTTTGTTTTCCTGTTTTGTTACTTTTGGAACAATGTTTGGTTAGGTCTGCACAATTCCACCCACTGGGTGTATTCGAACTTATGTCTGTTGCCGGCCTTTTGGCGGCTTTATGTATATATAGCTTATGCATGCATTTGGCCTTTCCTTGTACTTTTGCTTTTTGTCCTTCTGCTTTTTCCTTTGCCGCCCTCCCTTGGTTGCCGCCTCCCCGGTCAAACAGTTGCTCTGCAATCTGTAGCCGGAGGAGTGCCTGGCCGATTGGGAGGGGGAAGTACTCTAGCTCTGCTGGACTAAAGCTAAGTTTTTCAGGAAGCCGGCCAGCCGGCTGTTCTGGCAGCCGGCAGGCATGTTTGGAGGCCGTCTCTTTGCTGTATAGGTTCATTGTTCCTTAGCCATTTTTCGTGTGGGCGTCCTTTCTGTCTTGCCTCTTGCTAGTCGGACAGTCAGCTCTTTGAGCTGCGACTTTCAACAAGAGAGGACTCGGGAGCCGGCGCACTACTTTTCTGACTTTATGAAAAACTTTCGATATAGCTCAAGGTGGCCAGTCCCCGGGCCGACTAGTCGAACCCGGTGCTGGACAAGAATTCAAAATGTAATAATACATTCATGGATATGACACTCGTCATTCATAGATAAATAAAAGGCAGTCCCCGAGTACTGTTCGGGGGGGCCTGTCGGTTTGTACTTAATACAAAAGGGGAGCGTGATACATACTGCTTTTCAGCTGTAAAATCGTCTTAGGAGGTTTGCGTTCCATGGTCGCTCCGACTCCTTGCCGGAGTCGTCTCTCTTGCGTGCTCTTGGTTTTTGCGCATCGATCAAGTAGTAGGAGTCGTTGCCGAGTGCCATGCTGACGACGAAGGGGCCTTCCCAAGGGGCCGAGAGCTTGTGCTGGCTGGCTGTTCGCGGGATCAGCCGGAGCACAAGGTCGCCCTCTTGGAAGGATCTTGGCTTGACCTTGCGGTTGTAGTAGCGACGCAGCCCTTGCTGGTAGATGGCGGACCGGCTGAGTGCCAACAGCCGGCCTTCTTCCAGTAGGTCGACGCCGTCTTCTCTTGCTTCTTTGGCCTCCTCCTCCGTGTACATGGTGATCCGAGGCGAGTCGAACTCGATGTCTGTTGGGATGACAGCCTCGGCACCGTACACGAGGAAAAATGAAGTGAAGCCGGTTGACTTGTTGGGTGTAGTGCGCAGGCTCCAGAGGACAGCCGGCAGCTCTTCGAGCCAGCAGCCGGCCGATCGCTCCAGTGGTACAACCAGTCGGGGCTTGATGCCGGAGAGGATGAGTCCATTTGCTCGCTTGACCTGGCCGTTTGACTGCGGGTGGGCAACGGACGCTAAGTCCAGTCGGATGCCCTGCGTCGCGCAGAAACGTGCCAGTGCTCCTTTGGCGAAGTTCGTGCCGTTGTCGGTGATGATGCTGTGCGGCACGCCGTACCGAGTAGTGATGTCGGTGAGGAATGTCACAGCAGTCGGCCCGTTCAGCTTCTTAATCGGCTTTGCTTCGATCCACTTTGTGAACTTGTCCACAGCGACCAGTAGATGTGTCAAGCCGCCGCGGTCTGTCTTGAAAGGGCCCACCATGTCCAGTCCCCAGACGGCAAAAGGCCAGGTGAGGGGAATGGTCTTGAGTGCAGAAGCCGGCAGGTGTTGCTTGGAACTAAAAACTTGGCATCCTCTGCAGCTCTTGACTATTTCTTTAGCATCCTCCAAGGCAGTCGGCCAGAAGAAACCATGGCGGAAAGCCTTGGCCACAAGGGATCTTGAGGCTGCGTGGTGGCCGCATTCGCCTTGATGGATGTCTTTGAGGATTGCCACTCCTTTTTCTGGCTCGACGCAACGCTGGAAGACTCTAGTGACGCTGCGCTTCACAAGCTCTCTGTTGATTATTGTGTATGCCGCGGCTCGTCGTTGCACTAGTCTTGCTGAGATCTCATCAGCCGGCAGCTCTCTGCTGACTAGGAACATGAGGATGGGCTGAGCCCATGAGGGAGCTGTGACTTCTTCTTCTGTTAATGTGGCCACCATGACTCGGGTGGGTGGGTTGGGTGGCGTTGAATTGGAGTCGGCCACCGCTTCTTGTGTCGTTGCAGTCCCCGGGCCGACTGCTGTAGTCCCCGGGCCGGGTGCGACTACGGCAGTCCCCGGGCCAGTTGTCGAAGTCCCCGTGCCGCCTGCGGGATTTCTCCAGTCGGATCTGGCTGTATCTGGCGCAGGCGGTACGAAGATGGAATCCGACTCTGGAGACGGCTTGATGGACGGCTTGAGGAGGCGCTGGAGGGAGACGCCAGTCGGTATGGCTTGTCGGGTGGAGCCGATCCATGCTAGGGCATCTGCTTGGTCGTTGTCGGCCCTTGGCACGTGGAGGAACTCGCACCCTTCGAAGTATCCGCTTATCTGCTGGACGAGGAAATGATAGCTCGCCATGTTCGCGTCCTTGGCATCCCAGTCGCCAGACGTTTGCTGGACCACCAAGTCTGAGTCGCCGCAGCACAGGATCCGGCGTATGCCAAGCTCTTTGGCTAGCCGGAGCCCGTGTACGAGCGCCTCGTACTCGGCCACGTTGTTGGAGGCGGCGAAGTGGATCTGCAGCGTGTACTTGAGCTTGTCGCCTTTGGGAGAGGTGAGGACGATGCCGGCTCCCAAGCCGGTGCGCATCTTGGACCCGTCAAAGTGCATCCGCCAATGGGTAGAGTCGGGAGCCGGCGGTAGGTACTGGGTCTCGGCCCAGTCGACGAGGAAGTCGGCCAATGCTTGCGACTTGATGGCGGTGCGGGGTTGATAGAAGATCGTGTAGGGCGCCAATGCAATGGCCCATTTGGCCACCCGGCCAGATGCATCCCGGCTGCCTATGATCTCGGCGAGCGGGGCAGTGCACACGACCGTGATGGGGTGCTCTTGGAAGTAGGGCTTCAGTTTCTTGGCAGTGAAGTACACCCCATAGCACATCTTCTGGTAGTGCGGGTAGTTTTGCTTTGAGCTGGATAGTACTTCGCTGAGATAGTACACCGGCCTCTGGACTAGCTGGGCTCGGCCTTCCTCCAGGCGCTGGACCACAACAACAGTGCTGACGACTCGGCTAGTCGCGGCGATGTAGAGGAGCATGGGCTCCTTCTCAGTCGGCGCAGCCAGGACAGGCGGAGTGGTCAGCATTTTCTTCAACTCATGGAAGGCTTGGTCGGCTTGATCATTCCACTCGAAGTGAGTGGACTTCTTCATGAGTCGGTACAGGGGGAGAGCCTTCTCGCCTAGTCGGCTGATAAAACGATTCAGGGAGGCTAAACAGCCAGTGAACTTCTGCACATCTCGCAGTTTGGTGGGAATCTCCATCCTCTCGATGGCCTTGATCTTGACGGGGTTGCACTCAATGCCGCGTTCGGAGACTAGGAAGCCTAGCAGCTGGCCGGCTGGCACTCCAAACACGCACTTCTCAGGATTGAGCTTGATTTGGAATCGGCGCAAGTTGGCGAATGTTTCTTTCAGGTCTTCCAGCAAGGTACCGCGCTTCTCTGTCTTCACCACAATGTCGTCTACATAGACGTGGGCATTTCTGCCGAGTTGTTTCAAGAGGCATTTCTGCATGCAACGCTGAAAAGTGGCACCGGCATTTCTCAAGCCGAATGTCATTGTCAGGTAGCAGAAAGCTCCAAAGGGTGTGATGAAGGCAGTCTTCAGGCGGTCAGCCGGGTCCAACTTGATCTGATGGTATCCTGAGTATGCATCCAAAAAACTTAACAGCTCGCATCCGGCTGCGGAGTCTATCACTTGGTCAATCCGTGGCAGAGCAAACGGATCCTTTGGGCAAGCCTTGTTCAGACTGGTGTAGTCTATACACATACGCCACTTGTTATTCTTCTTCAGAACCAGAACTGGGTTGGCAAGCCACTCTGGAAAGAACACTTCCATGATAAAGCCGGCGGCAAGGAGCCGGGCTATCTCTTCTCCCACAATTCTTTGCTTCTCTTCTGAAAGTCGGCGGAGGGGCTGCTTGACCGGCTTCGCATCAGCTCGGACATGTAATTTGTGCTCGGCGAAATCCTTTGGGACACCCGGCATGTCCTTTGGGGACCATGCAAAGATGTCTCGATTCTCACGGAGGAAGTCGATGAGCTCGCCTTCCTATTTACTGTCCAAGTTCGCCCCAATGACAGCGAACCTCTCCGGGTTCTCCGGGTCCAGAGGTATCTTCTTCGTCTCTTTGGCAGGCTGGAAGGAGCCCTGCGCATCACAATCCTTGGGGTTGGGGGACAAGGCCGGCTGCTTGCCGGCCATGGCCACAACCCGTTCCAACATCTTCTTCTCTTCTGCCACCACGAGGGACTCGGCCAGCCGGCTACTGGCCATGGCGCACTCGATGGACTTCTTGTAGTCGCCGGCTACCGTGACGATCCCCTTCGAGCTTGGCATCTTCATCTTCAGGTAGGCGTAGTGGGGCACAGCCATGAACTTGGCCAAAGCAGGTCGGCCAAGCAGTGCATGATAGGGGCTCTCCAAATCCACTACCTCGAACCATATTGCTTCCCGGCGAAAATGATCTTTGTCTCCGAAGAGAACATCCATTTTGATCTTGCCGATTGGGGAGCAGGACAGGCCGGGGACGATACCATGGAAGACGGTGCGGCTCGGCATGAGCTGCTTCACTTTGATGTTCAGCTTCTCCATGGTATCGCGGTACAGTATGTTGATACTGCTTCCGCCGTCTATCAGGACGCGGGAAAATCTGGCAGCTCGCCTCTCCGTCGCGAGGGTGACGTCCAAGACCATTGCATAGGAGCCAGGCGAAGGCATCACCTCTGGGTGGTCGGCCTGGCTCCAGCTGCTTGGCTTTTCTGACCAGTGCATGAACTCGGGGGCGCTGGTGGCGACTGCATTCACTTCTTGGTGCTGTCGGCGTCGGCTGCGCTTGTCGTCGTCTTGACTGGTGAAGACAACGTAGGTGGCGTGCTCTTCGGGAAATTCGTCTTGGATGGCGCCGACTGCCGGCCGAGCCACCGGCTGCTGGGGGGCTGGAGGCGGCGGGCCGGGAGGCGGAGGCGGCAACATCCCCTCGCCCTTGGTGATGCGGGTAAGCCAGTGGCATTTCCGGGTTGTGTGGTTGGACGGCTTCGCGCCGCTGTGGAACTTGCAGGGGGCGTCGAGAGCTTGTTCGTAGGAGAAAGACGGCTGCCAAGGCGGCCGGCCACCCTTCTTCTTGGGAGCGGGCCGCTCCTCGGGCTGCTCGTCTTCAACTGTGGCCACCTGCCGACTGGAGGAAGTCGGCATGGGGCCCTTGCGCTTGTGGTCATTCTGGTAGGGGCGCCGATTAGGGTCGCCAGCCGGCGTCTTGGGAGCCGGAGCAATCACCTTCCCCGAGGCGACTACTCGGAGCTCGGTCTTCATCGAGGAGTCGGCAGTGGCGTACTTGTCGGCGATGACTAGTAACTCGTCGAGGGTAGCCGGCTCGTCGCAGAGGAGTCGGTGCTTGAGGAGGGTGCCCTCTCGGCACCCGGCGGTGAAGTACTCGATGGCCTGGACCTCGTGCACTCCCTCGCAGGAGTTGCGGAGCTCGGCCCATCGCGTGAGGTAGTCGCGGGTCGACTTGTTGGGCCCTTGGACACGGAGGGAGAGCTGGCGAGGCTTGGGAGGCCACTTGTAGGTGCTGGTGAAGTTGCGGACGAAGACTTCGGTGAAGTCCAGCCAACTGTTGATGCTGTAGGGCTTGAGGCTATTGAGCCATGTGCGTGCCGTGCCTTGCAGCATGAGGGGGACATACTTCACGGCGACGCGCTGGTTGCCGTTGGCTATGCTGACGGCCGTGGAGTAGTCGATGAGCCAATCTTCCGGCTTCACCAAGCCGTTGTACTTGGGCGTGTCTCTGGGGAGCGAGAAACCTTTGGGGAAGGGCTCGTCGCAGATGCGGGGGCCAAAGCATGGCGGATCGTATTCTTCTTCTAACGCCAAGGATCGAGCAAGGCGGTCGATCCTGTGGCGGGCGTCGTTCTCGCCGACTCCTTCTCGGCGGCCGAGTCGGTCGCCAAGAGTCGGGTGTGTGATAGGCGGCGGAGTGAGGCGTCTTTCTCTTCGAGGCGGGGGAGGAGGCAGGTTTCCTTGGTGTTCAACCGCTCGAGGGCGGCCTTCCGCGTCGCACTCGATGGTAATGCGAGTCTGGCTGCGGCTGGCAGCCGGCTCCTTGTCTTTCTTCTGGCGCGCGCCGCTCGCAGTCGGCGAGCGGGACGTCGCGGCGTGCTCCCGGCGCGGGGGATGACTATCAGCACGGGCGCCGGCTTCGTGCCGTTCTGCAGCCGCGTCGATCAGCTGCTGGATCCGTCTTGTCATGTAGGGGAGCTCGTCGGCTCCTAGCCCATTGAGCTCTTCTGCGTCCGCCTGGGCGGCTCGCAAATTCTCGAGCGGGGTGGCGTAGACGGGGCGATCTGCCCCCAGCATGCTGGCAACAGCCGCGCCGCGCTTCTGGACGAAGCCGGCTCGGCTCGGGCCACTAGGCGGCGGCGTGCCGAAGGCGGCGCGGTCGACTTCGCGCTGGTGGGCCTCGGTGAGGCGTCTCATGGAGGCTATCTTCTGGCCCTCCGCAATGAGGGCAAGGCGGCGTGCCTCCAGGGTCTCGGCGTCGGCGTCGGCCGGGATGGGGACGAAGAGGTCGTGCATCACCGCTTGCAGGGCGTCGTGGGCGTTCTCGCCCGAGTTGGCGACGTGGCTGATGACCAGCACTTCGGTGACAGCGCTGCTGCCGCTGTCAGCTCGAGGAAGGGGGTCGTCGAAGACCACCACGTCGGAGGGGTAGGCGTCAAGCGATGCTGTGTCGGAGTCGATGAGCATCGGGTAGGTGGAGCCGACCGACTCCACATCTGCAGCAGGCTCGCTGGAGACGTGAAGCTGGTCGAGGAGGCTGACGAGGCGGCTCTCGGGGTAGTCGGTGCCTGCGTCGGACGCAGGCTCGTTGGAGATGCGTGTCTCGCCGAGCAGATCGGCGAGGCAGCTCGCTGCGCAGGCGTCGTCGACGCCTTGCAGCGCGTCGAGGCAAACGCCATCGGGCGCAGCAGGCTGGCTGCACTCGCGGGGGAGGAAGAGGGTTCCCGTCCAGAACAGGTCTCCGGACGACGGTGCACCTGGCCCCATGGTGGGCGCCAAATGTCGGGCGGTTGGTGCGACATATGCCAACGGATGGCTTATCTGTGTGGGTGCCAATAAGACGTCGCCGGTGCCTGGAAACGGGATGAGGCGAAGACATGCATGCCGGCGGATCTTACCCAGGTTCGGGGCTCTCCGAGGAGATAACACCCCTAGTCCTGCTCTGCGGGGTCAACGCATGATCACTAGATCGGTGAAAGTAGCTACAATCGCTCCTAGAGCTGTTGGGTTCAAGGGAGAAGAAGAACAAGGCTAGTTCTCTCTTCTCTCTATCTATGGTGTGTGTGCTATGCTTAGAAGCCAACTCTATGCTCAGAGGCCAACCCTTTGCATGGGTGCTCCGGGGGGTTTATATAGGCCTACCCCCCGGGGGTACAATGGTAATCCGACTGGGCTCTGGTCCCAGCCGTCAGTGTCTATGCTCGCCGGCTTCTCCGCCGGCTGCTGGGTCCCGCCGGCTGCCGGCTTCTTGGTCGACAGGCCGGCCCCACCGCCTAAGGTCTTGTCGGCGGCTGCTTACTGTAGCCTCGCCTCTGATGACGAGGGCTTTGTCGAGGTAAGCATGGCTACAGTGGGCCGCCTCAGGGGCTCTCACTGTAGCCTTACCTCGTCTTGTCTCCTTAATGGGGCTCCTGCGTCGAGGAAGGGGGTAGCCGGCTTCTGGGGGCCGGCTATGCCCTTGGCCGACTGGGAAAGGCCGGGCCGCCTTCACGCCTCTCTCTGGCTGAAGGGGCCCGCCGCCCGCGGGCCGTACGGGAGTCTGTCGTGGATGACGTTGAGGCTAGCATGGCTACAGTGCCAAGCCGCACGGGAGACGGCCGTCCCGTACGGCCTCCTGTAGCCATGCCCGCCTCGGGCTTCGGGGGTAGTGGGTCGCACTGTGGCTACACCCCGTCTTGTCGCCGTTATGTGGGAGTGGCTTTGCTGGTTGTGGTCTCGGCCGGCTCCTAGGAGTCGGCGTCCTTCTTGGCCGGCTTCTTGGAGTCGGCCACCCCGTAGTCGTCCTGGGGAGGGGTTGCTTGAGGCTGGGTCGCCTTCCGAGAGTCGGCTTCAGAGGTAGCCGGCCAGGGAAGGCGGCCCAAATGCTTGGAGCGCTTGGAGGCCCGAAGGCCTGATAATTTTTTCAGAAGAACCAGGGGCAGTCAGTTAGGCTACCCGTGGCCATTTACTCCGACAATAAGACACCTCCACCGGTTTCTGCGCCGTAGGAGCTCTCGGAAGCGCCGGCGGCACCAGCCCGCGCGCATCAAAAGTCGGCCTGGAGGCAACGAATTCCTCCCGGTCCCTGCGTTGGAACAGGGGAACGAAGGCGCTAGGCGGGTACTCCTAGTTGTCCCCGACTATGAGGCGCAGGACTGTTGGGGATCGTAGCAGAAATTTAAAATTTTCTATGCATCACCAAGATCAATCTATGGAGTTTACTAGCAACAAGAGGGAAGGAGTGCATCTACATACCCTTGTAGATCGCGAGCGGAAGCGTTCAAGAGAACGGGGTTGATGGAGTCGTACTCGTCGTGATCCAAATCACCGATGATCCTAGCGCCAAACGGACGGCACCTCCGCGTTCAACGCACGTACGGTTGGGAGAGACGTCTCCTCCTTCTTGATCCAGCAAGGGGGAAGGAGAGGTTGATGGAGATCCAGCAGCACGACGGCGTGGTGGTGGAAGCAGCGGGGATCTCGGCAGGGCTTCGCCAAGCTCAGCGAGAGGGAGAGGTGTTACGGGGAAGAGGGAGGCGCCAGGGGCTTGGGTGCGCAGCCCTCCCTCCCCCCTTTATATAGGGGCCCTGGGGGGGCGCCGGCCCCTGGAGATCCCATCTCAAGGGGGGGGGGGCGGCCAAGGGGGGGACTTGCCCCCCAAGTCAGGTGGGGCGCCCCCAGCCCCAGGGTTTCCAACCCTAGGCGCAGGGGGAGGCCCATGGGGGCGCACCAGCCCACCAGGGGCTGGTTCCCTTCCCACTTCAGGCCATGCGGCCCTCCGGGATAGGTGGCCCCACCCGGTGGACCCCTGGGACCCTTCCGGTGGTCCCCGTACAATACCGGTGACCCCCGAAACTTTCCTTGTGGCTGAAACTGGACTTCCTATATACAAATCTTTACCTCCGAACCATTCCGGAACTCCTCGTGATGTCCAGGATCTTATCCGAGACTCCGAACAACTTTCGGGTTACCGCATACTAATATCTCTACAACCCTAGCGTCACCGAACCTTAAGTGTGTAGACCCTACAGGTTCGGGAGACACGCAGACATGACCGAGATGACTCTCCGGTCAATAACCAACAGCGGGATCTGGATACCCATGTTGGCTCCCACATTCTCCTCGATGATCTCATCGGATGAACCACGATTTCGCGGATTCAAGTTATCCTGTACACAATTCCCTTTGTCAATCGGTACGTTACTTGCCCGAGATTCGATCGTCGGTATTCCAATACCTCGTTCAATCTCGTTACCGACAAGTCACTTTACTCGTACCGTAATGCATGATCCCGTGACCAATCACTTGGTCACATTGAGCTCATTATGATGATGCATTACCGAGTGGGCCCAGAGATACCTCTCCGTCATATGGAGTGACAAATCCCAGTCTCGATCTGTGCCAACACAACAGACACTTTCAGAGATACCTGTAGTGCACCTTTATAGCCACTCAGTTACGTTGTGACGTTTGGTACACCCAAAGAATTCCTACGGTATCCTGGAGTTGCACGATCTCATGGTCTAAGGAAATGATACTTGACATTAGAAAAGCTTTAGCAAACGAACTACACGATCTAGTGCTATGCTTAGGATTGGGCCTTGTCCATCACATCATTCTCCTAATGATGTGATCCCGTTATCAATGACATCCAATGTCCATGGTCAGGAAACCGTAACCGTCTATTGATCAACGAGCTAGTCAACTAGAGGCTCACCAGGGACATGTTATGGTCTATGTGTTCACACATGCATTACGATTTCCGGATAACACAATTATAGCATGAACAAAAGACAATTATCATGAACAAGGAAATATAATAATAACCATTTTATTATTGCCTCTAGGGCATATTTCCAACAGTCTCCCACTTGCACTAGAGTCAATAATCTAGTTACATTGTGATGAATCATACACCCATAGAGTTCTGGTGTTGATCATGTTTCGCTCGTGGAAGAGGTTTAGTCAACGGATCTGCGACATTCAAATCCATATGTACTTTACAAATATCTATGTCTCCATTTTGAACATTTTCACGAATGGAGTTGAAGTGACGCTTGATGTGTCTGGTCTTCTTGTGAAAGCTGGGCTCCTTGGCAAGGGCAATAGCTCCAGTGTTGTCACAGAAGAGAGTCATCGGCCCCGATGCATTGGGAATGACTCCTAGGTCGGCAATGAGCTCCTTCATCCAGATTGCTTCATGTGCTGCCTCGGAGGCTGCCATGTACTCCGCTTCACATGTAGATCCCGCCACGACGCTCTGCTTGCAACTGCACCAACTGACTGCCCCACCATTCAAAATATACACGTATCCGGTTTGTGACTTAGAGTCATCCAGATCTGTGTCGAAGCTAGCATCGACGTAACCCTTTACGACGAGCTCTTCGTCACCTCCATAAACGAGAAACATATCCTTAGTCCTTTTCAGGTACTTCA
Organism: Triticum aestivum; assembly: GCF_018294505.1. Classification (NCBI taxonomy): domain Eukaryota; kingdom Viridiplantae; phylum Streptophyta; class Magnoliopsida; order Poales; family Poaceae; genus Triticum; species Triticum aestivum. The sequence continues at coordinate 148,296,800 of NC_057796.1, forward strand.
GGATGTTCTTGACCGCTGTCCAGTGTTCCATGCGGGATTACTTTGGTACCTTCCTACCAAACTCACGGCAAGGTTTACATCAGGTCTGGTACACAGCACGGCATACATAATAGACCCTATGGCCGAGGCATAGGGGACGACACTCATCTTTTCTCTATCTTCTGCCATGGTCGGGCATTGAGCCGTGCTCAATCTCACACCTTGCAATACAGGCAAGAACCCCTTCTTGGACTGATCCATATTGAACTTCTTCAATATCTTGTCAAGGTATGTGCTTTGTGAAAGACCTATGAGGCGTCTCGATCTATCTCTATAGATCTTGATGCCTAATATGTAAGCAGCTTCTCCAAGGTCCTTCATTGAAAAACACTTATTCAAGTAGGCCTTTATACTTTCCAAGAATTCTATATCATTTCCCATCAATAGTATGTCATCCACATATAATATGAGAAATGCTACAGAGCTCCCACTCACTTTCTTGTAAACACAGGCTTCTCCATAAGTCTGTGTAAACCCAAACGCTTTGATCATCTCATCAAAGCGAATGTTCCAACTCCGAGATGCCTGCACCAGCCCATAGATTGAGCGCTGGAGCTTGCATACTTTGTCAGCATTCTTAGGATCGACAAAACCTTCCGGCTGCATCATATACAATTCTTCCTTAAGGAAGCCGTTAAGGAATGCTGTTTTGACGTCCATTTGCCATATTTCATAATCGTAGAATGCGGCAATTGCTAACATGATTCGGACGGACTTCAGCTTCGCTATGGGTGAGAAGGTCTCATCGTAGTCAACTCCTTGAACTTGTCGATAACCCTTAGCGACAAGTCGAGCTTTATAGATGGTAACATTTCCATCCGCGTCCGTCTTCTTCTTAAAGATCCATTTATTTTCTATCGGTCGCTGATCATTGGGCAAGTCTGTCAAAGTCCACACTTTGTTTTCATACATGGATCCTATCTCGGATTGCATGGCTTCAAGCCATTTGTTGGAATCTGGACCCGCCATTGCTTCTTCATAGTTCGAAGGTTCACCGTTGTCCAACAACATGATTTCCAGGACAGGGTTGCCGTACCACTCTGGTGCGGAACGTGTCCTTGTGGACCTACGAAGTTCAGTGGTAACTTGATCATGATCGTCATCATTAACTTCCTCTCTAGTCGGTGCAGGCACTACAGAAACATTTTCTTGTGCTGCGCTACTTTCCGGTTCGAGAGGGGTCATCTCATCAAGTTCCACTTTCCTCCCACTTACTTCTTTCGAGAGAAACTCTTTCTCCAGAAAGGACCCGTTCTTGGCAACGAAGATCTTGCCTTCGGATCTGAGGTAGAAGGTATACCCAATGGTTTCCTTAGGGTATCCTATGAAGACGCATTTTTCTGACTTGGGTTCGAGCTTTTCAGGTTGAAGTTTCTTGACATAAGCATCGCATCCCCAAACTTTAAGAAACGACAGCTTAGGTTTCTTTCCAAACCATAATTCATACGGTGTACTCTCAACGGATTTCGACGGAGCCCTATTTAAAGTGAATGCGGCAGTCTCTAAAGCATAACCCTAGAATGATAGCGGTAGATCGGTAAGAGACATCATAGATCGCACCATATCCAATAGAGTGTGATTACGACGTTCGTACACACCATTACGCTGAGGTATTCCAGGCGGCGTGAGTTGTGAAACAATTCCACATTTCCTTATGTGTGTGCCAAATTCGTGACTCAAATATTCCCCTCCACGATCTGATCGTAAGAACTTTATTTTCCTGTCACGTTGATTCTCAACCTCACTCTGAAATTCCTTGAACTTTTCAAAGGTCTCGGATTTGTGTTTCATTAAGTAGACATACCCATATCTACTCAAGTCATCAGTGAGGGTGAGAACATAACAATAGCCACCGCGAGCCTCAACGCTCATTGGACCGCACACATCAGTATGTATGATTTCCAATAAGTTGGTTGCTCGCTCCATTGTTCCGGAGAACGGAGTCTTGGTCATTTTGCCCATGAGGCATGGTTCGCACGTGTCAAATGATTCATAATCAAGAGGCTCCAAAAGTCCATCTGCATGGAGTTTCTTCATGCGTTTGACACCAATGTGACCAAGGCGGCAGTGCCACAAGTATGTGGGACTATCATTATCAACCTTACATTTCTTGGCATTCACACTATGAATATGTGTAACGTCACGTTCGAGATTCATTAAGAATAAACCATTGACCAGCGGGGCATGACCATAAAACATATCTCTCATATAAATAGAACAACCATTATTCTCGGATTTAAATGAGTAGCCATCTCGCATTAAACGAGATCCAGATACAATGTTCATGCTCAAAGCTGGCACTAAATAACAATTATTGAGGTTTAAAACTAATCCCGCAGGTAAATGTAGAGGTAGCGTGCCGACGGCGATCACATCGACCTTGGAACCATACCCGACGCGCATCGTCACCTCATCCTTCGCCAGTCTCCGCTTATTCCGCAGCTCCTGCTTTGAGTTACAAATATGAGCAACCGCACCGGTATCAAATACCCAGGAGCTACTACGAGCGCTGGTTAGGTACACATCAATAACATGTATATCACATATACCTTTGGTATTGCCGGCCTTCTTATCCGCTAAGTATTTGGGGCAGTTCCGCTTCCAGTGACCGTTTCCCTTGCAATAAAAGCAGTCAGTCTCAGGCTTAGGTCCATTCTTTGTCTTCTTCCCGACAGCTTGCTTACCGGGCGCGGCAACTCCCTTGCCGTCTTTCTTGAAGTTCTTCTTACCCTTGCCTTTCTTGAACTTAGTGGTTTTATTCACCATCAACACTTGATGTTCCTTTTTGATCTCCACCTCCGCTGATTTCAGCATTGAATATACCTCAGGAATGGTCTTTTCCATCCCCTGCATATTGAAGTTCATCACAAAGCTCTTGTAGCTAGGTGGGGGCGACTGAAGGATTCTGTCAACGACCGCATCATCCGGGAGATTAACTCCCAGCTGAGACAAGCGGTTGTGCAACCCAGACATTTTGAGTATGTGTTCGCTGACAGAACTATTCTCCTCCATCTTACAACTGTAGAACTTGTCGGAGACTTCATATCTCTTGACCCGGGCATGAGCTTGGAAAACCATTTTCAGCTCTTGGAACATCTCATATGCTCCGTGCTGCTCAAAACGCTTTTGGAGCCCCGGTTCTAAGCTGTAAAGCATGCTGCACTGAACCAGGGAGTAATCATCACTACGCGACTGCCAGGCGTTCAGAATGTCTTGAGTTGCTGGGAAAACAGGTGCATCACCTAGCGGTGCTTCAAGGACATATGCTTTCTTGGCAGCTATGAGGATAATCCTCAGGTTACGGACCCAGTCCGTGTAGTTGCTACCATCGTCTTTCAGCTTGGTTTTCTCTAGGAACGCGTTGAAGTTGAGGGCAACAATAGCATGGGCCATTTGATCTACAAGTTCATGATAATAAAGTTCATCTAATCAAATTATTAACGAACTCCCACTTAGACAGACATCCCTCTAGTCATCTAAGTGTTACATGATCCGAGTCAACTAGGCCGTGTCCGATCATCACGTGAGACGGACTAGTCATCATCGGTGAACATCTTCATGTTGATCGTATCTGCTATACGACTCATGTTCGACCTTTCGGTCTCTTGTGTTCCGAGGCCATGTCTGTACATGCTAGGCTCGTCAAGTTAACCTAAGTGTATTGCGTGTGTAAATCTGGCTTACACCCGTTGTATGCGAACGTTAGAACCTATCACACCCGATCATCACGTGGTGCTTCGGAACAACGAACCTTCGCAACGGTGCACAGTTAGGGGGAACACTTTCTTGAAATTTTAGCGAGGGATCATCTTATTTATGCTACCGTCGTTCTAAGCAAATAAGATGTAAAACATGATAAACATCACATGCAATCAAATAGTGACATGATATGGCCAATATCATTTTGCTCCTTTTGATCTCCATCTTCGGGGCGCCATGTTCATCATCGTCACCGGGATGACACCATGATCTCCATCATCATGATCTCCATCATCGTGTCTTCATGAAGTTGTCTCGCCAATTATTACTTCTACTACAATGGCTAACGGTTAGCAATAAAGTAAAGTAATTACATGGCGTTTCAGTTGACACGCAGGTCATAAATAAATTAAGACAACTCCTAGGCTCCTGCCGGTTGTCATACTCATCGACATGCAAGTCGTGATTCCTATTACAAGAACATGATCAATCTCATACATCACATATATCATTCATCACATCCTTCTGGCCATATCACATCACATGACACTTGCTGCAAAAACAAGTTAGACGTCCTCTAATTGTTGTTGCAAACTTTTACGTGGCTGCTATAGGTTTCTAGCAAGAACGATTCTTACCTACGCCAAAACCACAACGTGATATGCCAATTTCTATTTACCCTTCATAAGGACCCTTTTCATCGAATCCGACCCGACTAAAGTGGGAGAGACAGACACCCGCTAGCCACCTTATGCAACTAGTGCATGTCAGTCGGTGGAACCTGTCTCACGTAAGCGTACATGTAAGGTCGGTCCGGGCCGCTTCATCCCACGATGCCACCGAATCAAGATAAGACTAGTAACGGCAAGTAAATTGACAAAATCAATGCCCACAACAACTTGTGTTCTACTCGTGCATAGAAACTACGCATAGACCTAGCTCATGATGCCACTGTTGGGGATCGTAGCAGAAATTTAAAATTTTCTACGCATCACCAAGATCAATCTATGGAGTTTACTAGCAATGAGAGGGAAGGAGTGCATCTACATACCCTTGTAGATCGCGAGCGGAAGCATTCAAGAGAATGGGGTTGCTGGAGTCGTACTCGTCGTGATCCAAATCACCGATGATCCTAGCGCCGAACGGACGGCACCTCCGCGTTCAAAACACGTACCATTGGGAGAGACGTCTCCTCCTTCTTGATCCAGCAAGGGGGAAGGAGAGGTTGATGGAGATCCAGCAGCACGACGGCGTGGTGGTGGAAGCAGCGGGGATCTCGGCAGGGCTTCGCCAAGCTCAGTGAGAGGGAGAGGTGTTACGGGGAAGAGGGAGGCGCCAGGGGCATGGGTGCGCAGCCCTCCCTCCCCCCTTTATATAGGGGCCCTGGGGGGGGGGGCGCCGGCCCCTGGAGATCCCATCTCAAGGGGGGGCGGAGGCCAAGGGGGGACTTGCCCCCCAAGTCAGGTGGGGCGCCCCACCCCCAGGGTTTCCAACCCTAGGCGCAGGGGGAGGCCCATGGGGGGCGCACCAGCCTACCAGGGGCTGGTTCCCTTCCCACTTCAGCCCATGGGGCCCTCCGGGATAGGTGGCCCCACCCGGTGGACCCCCGGGACCCTTCCGGTGATCCCGGTACAATACCGGTGACCCCCGAAACTTTCCCGGTGGCTGAAACTGGACTTCTTATATACAAATCTTTACCTCCGGACCATTCCGGAACTCCTCGTGATGTCAGGGATCTCATCCGGGACTCCGAAAAACTTTCGGGTTACCGCATTCTAATATCTCTACAACCCTAGCGTCACCGAACCTTAAGTGTGTAGACCCTACGGGTTCGGGAGACACGCAGACATGACCGAGACGACTCTCCGGTCAATAACCAACAGCGGGCTCTAGATACCCATGTTGGCTCCCACATGCTCCTCGATGATCTCATCGGATGAACCACGATGTCGAGGATTCAAGTAATCCCATACACAATTCCCTTTGTCAATCGGTACGTTACTTGCCCGAGATTCGATCGTCGGTATCCCAATACCTCGTTCAATCTCGTTACCGACAAGTCACTTTACTCGTACCATAATGCATGATCCCGTGACCAATCACTTGGTCACATTGAGCCCATTATGATGATGCATTACCGAGTGGGCCCAGAGATACCTCTCCGTCATACGGAGTGACAAATCCCAGTCTCGATCTGTGCCAACCCAACAGACACTTTCGGAGATACCTGTAGTGCACCTTTATAGCCACCCAGTTCCGTTGTGACGTTTGGTACACCCAAAGAATTCCTACGGTATCCGGGAGTTGCACGATCTCATGGTCTAAGGAAATGATACTTGACATTAGAAAAGCTTTAGCAAACGAACTACACGATCCAGTGCTATGCTTAGGATTGGGCCTTGTCCATCACATCATTCTCCTAATGATGTGATCCCGTTATCAATGACATCCAATGTCCATGGTCAGGAAACTGTAACCATCTATTGATCAACGAGCTAGTCAACTAGAGGCTCACCAGGGACATGTTATGGTCTATGTGTTCACACATGCATTACGATTTCTGGATAACACAATTATAGCATGAACAAAAGACAATTATCATGAACAAGGAAATATAAGAATAACCATTTTATTTTTGCCTCTAGGGCATATTTCCAACAAGGACGGTGTCCAATTCATCGCCAGGCAGGTCCCCCGGCCTCAGGCGGGTCTTGTTTCCCTCTTCTTCAAGCTCCCAGAGGGGGCGCGCGCGCGCCTGGAGTGGGGCAACCCGCAGCATCAAGAACTCCCTCAGGAGCATCGCCCCCGTTACCTTGGCCGCCCTCGCATTGCCCGGCTTCAAGTCGGTCATCATCTGCCCCAACACTAACTATGCCCACTCGTCGACGAGCTCCGCCGTGGGCCACCCCCAGTTGGGAGGGGTTGCCGCCGTTGGCAACGCCAGACGCGGGTCGGCGTGCTTGGCGTCCATCATGACCCATTTGGATCGAATGTTGTCGGCCCTCTTCCTGGTGCTCGAGATCGAGTTGGCCTTGCCACATGCGACGAAATTAGCGCATCCGGAGGTGTGCTCGCCGCTGACGCGGAGGAAGAAGAAATGGCGCAGGAGCGCCACGGACGACATAACACCTAGATACGCCTCACAGTAGTAGGAGAAGATGCCCAGGAGGAGGACAGAGTTGGGATGGAGATGCAACACCTGCAGCCCGTAGTGGTCGAGGACTTCATAAAAGAAATCAGAGAAGGGAGGAACCAACCCAATGGCGACGCTGCTCGAGAAGAAGGGGAAGAAGGTGCTCCCCTCAGGCTCCGGCTCATCGGACGCGAGCCGGAGCTCCGTCTTCCCCCACTCGTTGCTCTCTCCCGCCGTCAACAGGCGCACGGAGGCAAGGCTCTTCTCCGTGACGGTGGGCGCCTCGAGGGCCGGCTCATACCAAGCCGATGTTGAGGAGGTCTTGACCTTGCGCGGCGCCATGGGCGGCAGATGCAGAGCAAGGCTGGAGCAGATCTGGAAGTAGCGACGGTGAAGGGCGAGAAAGGGGATCTGGAGCAAGGCAAGGAAGAAGCAATGAAGGCAAGTGCTGCCTGCGCCAGCCTTTTTTCAGGTCAAGCAGTTGCCGAGGCAGCATGGGGAAGTGGAGACGCCCACGTCCAATCAACCGCCACGCGTCAACCGAGGCTGTAGGCTTTTGGGGCCCGTGGTGCTCCGAACTTGACCCTTGGCTTCGCCGCGAAGCCAAGCCCGAGCGCACCTTGGGCCCGGGGGCTACTGTCGGTGTTCTGGGAACGGGAGTCCCCAGACTTGCCTGCCTGCGGCCCACAGCGTGGCTAAGCCAGCAGGCCGTATGGCCCATCTTCATCAACAAGGCATCCAAGACCCTCGCGAGGGTCCAGGCCTCGCGAGGCGGACGACGCAAGACCTCCTCTGGAGTGGCCTAGCCAGGCAGGCTCACGAGGAGCGGAGATATCAAGGCGGGGCAAACCTCACGAGGCTCTCGTGACGTGAGCCATGACGAACGGCACCAGGCGGGCGCCAGCGCGCGCAGCGTCCTTGTTTCCTCTTTGGTGCTAAGGAGGCCAGCGCAGGCGAAGAGTACCGAGGCATCAGGCAAAGGTTTCTATATTGGTGCAACGAGACCAAGACCAGGAGGACGGCGAGATCGAGGTCATCATGGAGCCCAAGACGGCATCACCACCAGAGCTTTTCGCAGGCGAAGACCACTTTTGTCAGGATAGCTTGTACTAGCTGTCCCCCTTCAAATTCGCCCGCCGTTGTTGGCTCCCTTCCCGCTCAACATTTGGGAAGAGGACCAGGGCCTATATAAGTAGAGCTAGCCACCATAGTAGAGGCATCTCATCTTAGCTTGATCCAACCCGATCGAGAGCCTACTCACAAGAACACCTCAACCTCAGGAGGTTGTTCTTCCCTTGTACTGTTCATCATCAGCCCAAGAGGCAATCCACCACCACCACACTGGAGTAGGGTATTACACCACAACGGTGGCCCGAACCAGTATAAACCCCGTGTCCTTCTGTGTTGCGAGTTTGTCGAGTTCGTCCGCGAGATCTTAGTGAGCTAGGGCTTAGATCGGTAGGAGGGAAAGACTTCGCGCGCACCCCAGTGTTCGAACCTTAAAGGTTTGCCGGAACCCCACATCCAACAAGTACCTGTCTCAATGAGGTTGCATTATTCATGTCTGCTTTCATAAGGACAAGGGAATCATCAGGAAATAATAGATGGGAAACTGATGCTGCATTTCTGCAAACCCTGACACCTTCTATGCCACGAACCTCCTCTTTATGAGACAGCAAACTAGATAAGCTCTCTGCACAAATCAGAAACAGGTATGGGGAGAGAGGATCTCCCTGGAGGAGCCCACTCTTTGGGGTGAAAGAGTTTGTTTCTTGATTATTAAACCTCACCTTATATTTTACAGATTGTACACACGCCATTAGAAGGTCCACAAACTCTTGATGAAAACTTAATCGAATCATCATATCCTGTAGGAATTTCCATTCTACTCGGACATAAGCTTTATGCTTGTCCAGCTTTACCGCACAATAACCCCATTTCCCCTTCTTATTTTTAATAGCATGGATAATTTCATAGGCCAAAAATATGTTATCAGTAATCAGTCTTCCAGGAACAAAGGCACTCTATATACTGGAGAAATAATATCATCCTACACCTGTTTAAGACGTAGAGCGATCAATTTGGATATTACCTTATACAACACATTATACAAGGTGATGGGCCTATATCGTGTAATTAATTCTGGATCATCCACTTTTGGTATGAGAACTATCACACTGTCATTCGAACCTTCAGGGATTTGTTTATTATTCATAGCATCCAGAACTTCTCCTGTCAGCGAGTTGCCCGACAGATGCCAACACTCTTTAAAAAGATCGCGTGCAAGCCATTTGTACCCAGACCTTTCATGTCTCCTATGGAAAATAGAGCTTTTTTCACCTCTTCAGCTGAATATGGCTGCAATAATGAGTGATTCATAGCATCTGACACTCGTGGGGTCACCTTGTTAAGTAAGTCAGGATCGGTTCCATTCATATCCAAGGCAAAAAGCCCCTGAAAATAATGTGATATATGTGGGTTTAGAGCGGTGCTCCCTTCCAACCAGACCCCATTATCCCCTCTCAGTTTCTTGATCATATTTCTTTTACGTCCAGCAGAGGAAAAATTCTGGAAATAGGCAGTGTTTCTGTCTCCAAACTTTAACCAATCCACTCTACTCCTTTGTGCAAAAATGTATCTCCTATTTCTCAAGTAACCATTCAATTTCAGCAGCTAGTTCCTTCTCCCTCTTGATACTTTGGTCATATAAAGTACCACTCATAGTCTATTCTAGTTCTCTCTGTGCTAACTTGATCCTCTTCTTTGTTTTTTGCAAAACTGCACGGTCCCATTTATGCAAGCAATCATGAACCCATGCAAGTTTTCCCGCCAAACTAGCATTTGACAATCTGGCGCCCTCCTGTTCCTAGGCCCCTTCCACCACATGCCTAAACTGAACCTCTTTCTACCACTTGGCCTCAAAATGCAGTACTGATGGTCCATGATTATCCAGATCACCCCCTCATCAAGGTTCATGAGTATAGGACGATGGTCAGATCTACTGTAATCAAGATTACGCAGAAGCGCAGATCCAAACTTCTCGTTCCATAGATCATTTGAGAGAGCCCGGTCAAGCCGCTCATGTATCCTCCGCCTATGTCATGTGAATTTTCTCCAAAAAAACCAACATCAGAGAGGTTACATTATCCAGAACGTTTCTGAATGCTTGCATAAAATGGTGTGGTCTCGGATTTCCCTCTTCCTTCTCAAAGGCGTATAAGATTTTGTTCAGCTCGACCATCACCAGCCAGGGCTTGTCAATAGCAGCATGTAAATCTCTTAAGCACTGCCAAGTCTGATGTTTGTCCTGCCATCTTGGTTCCCCATACATACCAGTGAAACGCCAAACATTACCATGCCCTCTTCCGACATAAACACCAATAAAATTCTTTGTTTTAAAACGTAAAGACACATCTACCTCTTTCTTCCACATCATTAGTAGCCCCCCACTACGACTGTCAGTAATGACCACCTCCTTAAAATCAAGTTTAGCTTTACATCTAATACACTATGCCATCCACTCATCTAGGTGAGTTTCTGACAGAAACACAATGTCTGGGTCATTCCGCTTCAAAACATTGAGCAGTACCCGGACTGCCGGGGCCCCAATAAGGCCACAACAATTATAAGTGAGGATTTTTATTGCTTCTAGTCAGCCTGGACATCCGAGGCTATCGATACCAATTGGTTTTCTGATCCTTCCTCCACCCAATCCGTTGTTGGATAGTCACCATCATCTTGTTTCCCTGGTTTCTTTCTATTTTTATTTTCTCGTGCGATGCTCACACCCGCTTCTCCTGCTAAGATCCCTGAAGGTGTTGGTTCAAATTGAACTACAGTGTTTACAACCACCCCACCCCCATCAGGTAATCCTGAACTTGGGGGCATCACTGTTATATCCTCAGCTTGCCGTTTTCCTAGCAAGGTTTGATTTTCAGTGTTGCACATCACAATAGCTTTACCATCATCCGACTTGTTCCCTCCCTTACCAGTTTCATCAAGATTCATACCCTCATGACCATATTGATTCATGGCAGGGTCATAATTCCAGCGCCAAGCACTGTCACCAAACCTCCCCTCCATGCCTCTGCCTGATCGTCCACCTCCTCTTTCACCCATGTATCCATGTCTACTACCGAAAGCACGAACACCACTAGTACAACGACCACGACCTCTCCCCCTTCTTGGAGCCATGATAAAAGATCCCCATTCAAACTTTGATCGTCATGTTCCCCAGTACCACACTCCTCATGCCTGTGTCCCATCTCTCCGCAGGCGTGGCAGAAAAAGGGGAGCTTTTCAAACTTAACTTGATATAATTCCATCTCACTTTTAACTGTAAATCCAACAAATCGTGTGAGTTTCTTGTTTACATCAAGCTTTACTCTGATACTGATGAACTCGCCAACAAATCCGTTAGGAAGTGTAATATGAACTTCCTGCACTTCACCTATGTGTTTCGCAAGATTTTCAATGAAAGGTTTGTTCTTCAGAACCCTGTCAGGGAGTTTGTGGATCTGACACCATGTCTAAACTCTCAAGTCGATCTAGCTTCACTTTCTCAGGTTTTGTAAAGCCATCATATTCAGTCAACAAGAGGGTGCAACCTTAAATCCCAAGGTCCTTGATGCATAGCCTTATTCCAATCCACCAAACAATTGAATTGAATCGAGAATAGGTTTGGATTTATCCTCCTCCAGTCTACCTCCTGAGCAGGGTTCCATGCCGCTCGCATGTCTCCTATCAGTGCACTCTGACTGAAGCTTTTCCCCGTCAGCGGTTTCACCAAGCGCTAGCCACTTGGGCTTCTCCTCGGTCGTATCAACTTCATCTTCTTAGATTAGTTTTTCAATTTCTTCATCATATAGATGCAATCGTTACAGGAGCTTGCTTGGATCTTCATCCACCAAGCCCTTCGATCCCGATCCTTCCGCAGAAAAAGCCATCTCACACGATGTCTTGATCTATCATCTGTAGGGGAACCTTCAGCCTCAGCAACCAGAGACACAAACAAGGACTTGGAGCAGTCCTAGTGATGCGAGGAGGTCAATGGGGATTGAAGGGAGTGCGATAGGTTGTCTTTGATAATTGTATGCCGTATATCGCACACACCTTGATCCGGCTGCCCGTTTCTGTTGTTCTGTCTCATTGCAAATAGTCGTATGGATCAATCGTATGCCCCGCATCGCACACAGATCTACAATCTGAACTGTGTTTGATATATCCAACATCACAAACGTTTTGCATCTTTTTGATGGTTTTTTTACATAACCGTTTGTGATTAATACATCGCACACAATTTCGTCAAAGGGTCTCTGATTGTAGTGTCGCGTTAGCAGCATCCTGTAGTAGTGACCATAGCGCCTGCACCTCCATATCCATTTTCCGAGAAAGCAACGTCCACATTTAGTTTATATGAATTACCTAGTGTCTTAGACCAAGCGATCGCACGAGGTTCAGAGTTACGCTGTGCTCCCATAAAATTACATGTCAAGGCTTGAATTGAGAAAGCTAAGCTAGCTAGTTCTGCCACACTTGACCCTTAACAGAATCCCTTCTTTGCCACCAGATATACCATGGCCCCACTAGAATTAGTTCCTCCAAAGCCCCCTTGATCACCAGAGAAATATTTTGTGGCCATCGAAGTATTTCTTCCAAAATGAGTGAACGCGATCTGTCCACCAGAACAACTTCATTGATATACCGCAGAAACCCCAAAGAATTCCAAACTGTTTTTGCATGAACACAAGTGAACATAAGATGTTTTCAATCTTCAGGACCACTTTCACATATAGGACACTGGGCAGTAGTTGGAATATTCCTATTAGCAAGAATAGCAAAACCTGGAATCATACCATGTAAGGCCTTCCACCCGAAGATTTTAACTTTGCTTGGCACTTGTAATTTCCATAAAATGTCCCACACAGGGTTGCGCCTTGATGTACTTTGGCCATCTTCACGAGTTAGTCTATGTCGATGGGAGTGGTCCCATTCAATATAGTAAGTAGATCGTACGGAGAAAATATAGGATTTTGTATAATGTCAGGCAATGAAATCCTCTCCTATATGTTCACTTAGTGGTATCTTAAGAATTCTGTCAACGTTAGTGGGAGAGAATATATCTCTCAACAACACCTCATCCCAGAGACCACTAACCAGAATGATTTGCTCGTTTACATACTGTAGCATAATATTCCCCTTTGGCGTCTATATCATACGAGAAGGACTACCTAGCACCCAATGATCCTCCCAAATATTAATCGTCTCACCCGTACCAACACGCCATATATTTCCTCTTCGGAAAGTGTTCAGACCAGCCACAAAGCTTTGCCAGGTAAAGCTGGACCCCTTCTTTGGGCAGCTTTGAGTAATAAACAATTTGGGAAATATTTAGATTTCAATACTTTGCACAAAGGGAATCAGGAGTAGAGATAAGTCTCCATGACTGTTTTGCTAGCATTGCTACATTAAAAGAATGTAGATCACGGAACCCCATACCTCCATCCCTCTTGGGAATGCACATCCTCCACCAAGCCATCCAATGCATACGTATTGTGTTCTCAGAGTCACCCGACCAAAATTCAGGCATTGCATCAGTCATCTCCTTACATAATTTCTTGGGGATATTGAAAACAGACATCGCGAAGACATGAATAGATTGTATGACTGCTTTTAGCAAAATTTCCTCCCCCCATGGATGAATATTTTCCTTCCAACTTTTTAGCCTAGCAATGATCCTTTCGAGTAAATGAACAAAACTATCACTTCTGTCTACTCCAACCATCACATGTAATCCTAAATACTTGTCAGAAAGAGCTTCTGACATAATATTGAGTTCAGTACATATATTGGCCTTTGTTTCAACGCTTACATTGGGACTGAAGTATATGCTGCATTTTGCTTCACTCACAAGTTGTCTAGAGCTTGCACAATTCTGCTCCAGTACATGTCTCAATGAGGTTGCATTATTGATATCTGCCTTCATAAGGACAAGGGAATCGTCAGCAAATAATAAATGGGAAACTGATGGTGCATTTCTGCAAACCCTGACACCTTCTATGCCACGAACCTCCTCTTCATGAGACAACAAACTAGATAATCCCTCTGCACAAATCAGAAACAAGTATGGGGAGAGAGGATCTCCCCGGTGGATCCCACTCTCTGGGGTGAAAGAGTTTGCTTCTTGATTATTAAACCTCACCTTATATTTTACAGATTGTACACACGCCATTAGAAGCTCCACAAACTCTTGATGGAAACCTAATCGAATCATCATATCCTGTAGGACTTTCCATTCTACTCAGACATAAGCTTTATGCATGTCCAGCTTTACCGCACAATAATCCCATTTCCCCATATTCTTATTTTTAATAGCATGGATACTTTCATAGGCCAACAATATGTTATCAGTAATCAGTCTTCCTGGAACAAAGGTGATACGTCTCCAATGTATCTATAATTTTTTATTGTTCCGTGCTATTATATTATCATTCTTGGATGTTTTACAATCATTTTAAGCAACTTTATATCATTTTTTTGGACTAACCTATTGACATAGTGCCCAGTGCCAGTTGCTTTTTTTTGCTTTTTTTACTTCGCAGGAAATCAATACCAAACGGAGTCCAAACGCAGCAAAACTTTTTGGTGATTTTTTCTGGACCAGAAGACACACGATGGGCAAAGAAAGTACCTGAGGGGTGCTCCGAGGGGAGCACAACCCACCAGGGCACGCCTGGGGGCCTAGGTGGGTTGTGCCCACCTCGGTGGCCGCCTCTTTGCTCTATAAATAACCAAATTTTCCAGAAACCATAGGGGAGTCGACGAAAATCAATTCCAGCCACCGCAAGTTCTAGAACCACCAGATCCAATATAGACACCATCACGGAGGGGTTCATCATCCGCATTGGTGCCTCTCCGATGATGCGTGAGTAGTTCATTGTAGACCTACGGGTCCGTAGTTAGTAGCTAGATGCCTTCCTCACTCTCTTTTGATTCTCAATACAATGGTCTCTTGAAGATCTATTTGATGTAACTCTTTTTGCGGTGTGTTTGTTGGGATCCGATGAACTTTGAGTTTATGATCAGATCTATGTTTTTATCCATGAAAGTTATTTGAGTTTCTTTGATCTCTTATATGCATGATTACTTATAGCCTCATATTTCTTCTTCGAATCTTTGGTTTAGTTAGGCCAACTAGATCGATTTTTCTTGGCATGGGAAGAGGTGCTTTGTGATGGGTTCGATCTTACGGTGCTTGATCCTAGTGACAGAAGGGGAACCGACACGTATGTATCGTTGCTATTAAGGGTAACAAGATGGGGTCTATTTCTACATAAATAGATCTTGTCTACATCATGTCATCGTTCTTATTGCATTACTCCGTTTCCCCATGAACTTAATACACTAGATGCATGTTGGATAGCAGTTAATGTGTGGAGTAATAGTAGTAGACGCAGGCAGGAGTCGGTCTACTAATCTTGGACGTGATGCCTATATAATGATCATTGCCTGGATACCATCATGATTATTTGAAGTTCTATCAATTGCCCAACAGTAATTTGTTTACCCACTGTATGCTATTTTTCTCGAGAGAAGCCACTAGTGAAATCTACGGCCCCGGGTCTCTTCTTTATTATATTTGCCTTCGCGATCTATTTTTATTTGCTTTTATTTTCAGATCTATTAATCCAAAAATACAAAAATACCTTGCTGCAATTTTATTTATTTATTTTATATCGTGTTCCCGCGAGATATATTTATCCAATCTACTACAATTTTACCTATCTTTTTATCTGTGAGGGATTGACAACCCCTCTCTTACGTCAGGTTGCAAGTATTTGTTCCTTGTGTGCAGGAGCTATTTACATGGTGTTGTGTGGTTCTCCTACTGGTTCAATAACCTTGGTCTCATCACTGAGGGAAATACCTACCGTAGCTGTGCTGCATCATCCCTTCTTCTTTAGGAAATACCGACGTAGTTCAAGCTGCATCAAAAGAAATTTCTGGCGCCGTTGCCAGGGAGACATCACCAACATCTACCAGGTTCCTAATCACAAATCTCATCTCCTTGCAATTTACATTATTCTCCATTTGCCTCTCGTTTTCCTCTCCCTCACTTCACAACAATATGTCATTTTATTCGCCTTCCTTTTCGTTCACCTTTTACTCGTCAGATCTCATGTTTGCTTGTGTTGCCATGTGCCTTCTATTTTCTTGCATCTTTGCTTGCTAAAAATCTATTGTTATGGATCCGCATCCACTTGCTAATCTTTTCAAAAGATCCAATTATGATGAACCAATTGCTAGTGAATTGAGTTCACTAGATTATCTTTATGAAGTTCTGCTTGAGATTTATGAATCTGAAAATTGTGATGAAGTGTTAAACGAAGGTATTTATAAAGTGATTCATGATAGCTCCTTGGATGAAAAGCATGATTGCAATGATTTTATTATAAATCTTTATATATAAAAAGTATTTGACGTGTTAACCAGAAAAAAGAATAATATGCTAGAAAATCTCACAATAATTAGAAACATCTAACCATTAATTAAACAGACCAGAAGAATACAAGCCATTGATCTATGATATAATCTATTAACAATAGAGGTTAAAGAAAATTACCCACCACTGCCACAGATTATTAACATTAGAGGTTAAAGAAAATTACCCACCACTGGCACAGATTAAGTTTTCTCATACCCCTTCGCTAGCAAAAGAATACATCTAGGAACAGATTACATACGCCACGGTCAATAGAAAAACCCCAAGCTTGGGGATCCTAATATTGCTATGTCCACTACTTATTGCAATGATCATGTTTGGGGTGATAATGATTCTTATGATCTTGATAGTTTATTTAAGCCTCATGATGAATATGTTTGCAATAATATTGAAAGTGGGTTCGGAAGAGTGTCAACTCTAGGTAAAAATAATCCCACATATTTGGAGAGTGTTCAATCTTGTGAAATTTTTGATAAAAGTGGGTTTCGAGAGGTCATGACTTTAGTTGATGTTAACCCCACTATCTTGGAAGGTTATAAAACTTTTATGCATGTGGATCATGAAGAGAAAATTTTATATGATAGCTATATTGTTGAATTTCATTATGATCCCACATGTAATTATTCTGAGAGAGGAAAATATTGTGGTGGAAATTTTATGTTACTAAATTACCTCTCGTTATGTTGAGATCGTCAATGTTTTATTCCTCTTCTTTGCATAATGTTTCTTGTCTTGATAATTTGTTTTCTTATAAAATTCCTATGCATAGGAAGTATGTTAGACTTAAATGTGTTTGTCATAGATTTTGTTGGGGATATAACTATTGGGTATGAACCGCCCAGGAGGGGCCTGGTTATACCACTAGCGACTTATCAATGAAGATGGCGGGTCATAGCAAGCCTGTTGACGGCCCAAGATCCAGAGGCGGCTTGAGGCCCAAGGGGATGAACCTCCATATGAATAACTTGTATTGTAAGGCAAGATTAGTTAGTCACCGCGCCGGACACGATGTGTATGAGCCGGTCGGGAGTCTGTAAGGCGCCGGACATCAACCTGTGAATATAAAGGGGTGACCCGACGGCGAGTTAAGGGCAAGAAACAAGAGATTGAGAACTAGGTCAAGCGTATTCGCTCCCTGGTAATCGAAACCCAAGCAGTACAACCCCAAACTGGATTAGGCTTTTACCTTCACCGCAAGGGGCCGAAACAGTATAAACTCTCTGTGTCCTTTGTCCCGATTAACCCCTTTAAGCAAACCTAGTTGCGATGGCTCAACGACTCCTTCTGCTAGGACATCTGCCTTGTCAACTCCATGATAGTTGGCGCCCACCGTGGGGCCAGTGCACGGTGGTTTCGAGTTCTTAAAGCGCAACTTCGAAGGGATCAAGGGATACGCCGTGGGCCGGATGAGCAAGAGTCGTCGCGGAAAGCTCTACATCGACGATGCAGGCTAGGGCCCCGAGGCCGGCTCAATCGAGTACGGGTACCGGGTCCCCTTGGGCGGAATCCACGTCTTCATCGGCAAGATTGGCGAACCGGGCCCTAAGCCGGACACCTGCACCGACATCATCGAGACGGCTCAGCGTGCACGATCCGCCCAGGTTCAACCCACCGTGAAGCGTGCCTTTGTTGGTTTCATCCATGGGGCGGAATTTGAGGAAGGATCTGTGTCTAGTGGTGAGACGGTCATCTACTCTGATGGTGAATTGTCCATAGGTGAGACTAGTTCAATGTATCAAGTGCAAGACGGCCCGCTTGGGGCTGTTCCGATGGCGACAGTATTCCGGACCCCTATGAGCCACCGAACAGGGTTGCGATCTTCATGGCTGGTACACAGCCGGCGCTTGGCTCAACAACCGCCGCGGCTACGACCTCCAGCTCAAGGGCAGCGGTGGCGGCTAGTGCTAGTGGCACTGCATGACCGCCAGCTCAAGTTCTAATAGAGTTATTGGAGGCTTTGGCAGCTTTGATGGGCGTGGAGGTGACCCTGGATAACCAGGAGCAGCACAAGGTGGATATTGCGAAGTTACGGGATGAGATAGCTCAAGCTAAGGAGGAACTGGCGGCTGAGAATGCTAGGATGGCCACGGAGCGGGCTGCTTTGGACGCGCAGGCGCAGCGGATTCAGGCAGATTCTTTCTAGCTCACCTTGGATCAAAATGCTTCAAATGAGATCATGAGAAGGAGGCACCAGAGTCGTTTACCCCCGGTTTATGATGCGAGAAACCTATTCAACACGCCTGGAGCAGGGACCAGTGACCCGCCAGTGGTGAACCAGGCGGCTGAGGCACCCGAGATTGGAGTGCCGGTTCAGCCGCGTGTGATGGATCCGCCTCGTTTGAATAATACTCTGCCTCAGCATGTTCCGACACCTCCGGGTCATTATTCTAACCCTTTGGAAAATATGATTGCTACAACGACATGATTGGCGGCTCTCCCTGTAGAAGGCGAATCTCCAGCTGCGATAGAGACACAGAGGGCTAGAGAGCTTCTTCAGACAGCGCTGGATCAACGGGCGGCTTATTCATACAGCCGTGAAAGGATTCACTCAACCCCTCGACCAAGCCGGAGATACAGCCGGCACATTGATTCCCCCGCAGTTTCAAGCAGTGAACAACACCATAACCAACCCCGTGGGCACGACCCGGTGCGCGGTGGTATCTATGCTTAGACCTTGGTGGATCAGGGCAGGGCGCGTCGGGAGGCTGAGCTAGCGGCTCAACAACAGTCCCCGGTCTATCCGTCAGCATCTGCGGAGGCAGGAGTGACCTCTATAACCCTGGGTGTGCCGTGTTTAGTGCCGGATCTTCGCAACGAGCGTCTGCCCAAGGATTTCAAGGGCCCTCGAAAGGTGCCTAATTACACGGCGGAGCAACCCCCGGAGGCCTGGATTGAAAGTTATGAGATGGCTATGGAGATGTTGGATGTTAGCGATGCTGCGTGTGCTAAGTATTTCACCATGATGTTGGATGGGCCGGCTCGTACTTGGTTGAATGGGCTGCCCGCTAACTCCATCAGGTCATGGGCACAGTTGAAAACCTAGTTTATCCAAAACTTTAAAGACACGTGCAAGCAGCCTATGTCGATTCTGGATTTGGATTCTTGTGTCCAAGGTGAGGGCGAGTCAACAACTAATTGGGTGCGCCGAATTTCAGCAATCACACACTCATCGGACAGTAGCTATGCCGGTTCAGCGGTCCTGATGTTGGAGAAGAATTGTTGTTTTCTCCCCCTTAAGCAGAAATGGGGGCGGCTTAAACGCCACTGCAATGACATGGGGCAGCTCATGGCGACTCTTGTCAAATATGCTGATTCTGATAGTACTAAAGATCCTGACTCTGATGAGGAGAAGGCGGGTAAAGGGAAGAAGAGCGGCAGTGCGAAGGGACAACAACATAACACGACGGGTCACGGTGGCAATGGTAAGTGCAAGACCGAGGGCGGTTTAGACTTTGTGGCCAACACTAATACGCAGAGCAATAATCAGTGTAAGAAGGGAAAGCCGCCCCAGCTTGGTGGGCCAAAATTCAACCTTGAGGCGATGATGAATCAGCCTTACCCAAAGCATGGTACGTATGAGAAGCCGACCAATCATCTATGGAAGGATTGCTTCATCATGAGGGAGTACAAAAATTCCAATTTTTTCCAGAATAATCATGGCCCGAATGGCGGTTCAGGATCCGGCTCTCACGGGCCTGGCTTTGGTGGCGGCGACTCAAGTTTTGATTTCCAGGGCCAAGGCAATTAGGGTGGTTTCAATCAACAGTCTGGTCAAGGGAATCAGCATCAGCAATCTGGTTATCTAAGTAACCCGAAGCAGCTGAATAGGGGACAATATCATGTGTTCACTACGAATTTGTGTAAACGTGATCAGAAGATTAATAAAAGGGCGGTGAACGCAGTTGAGCCGGCTGTTCCCCGTTTCTTGAGATGGTCTGAACATCCTATCCTTTGGAACCGTGAGGATCACCCGCCCCGGGTTGACAATCCGGGCCAGTTAGCTTTGGTGGTTGCACCTCAGGTTGGAGGGTACAGGTTCACTAAGGTGCTCATGGATGGAGGCAGCAACATCAATATCCTTTACTACGAAACTTTTCATCATATGAGTTTGACTGACAAGGATCTTAAGCCGTCTAACACTGTTTTTCATGGTGTGGTACCTGGTAAGTCGGCATATCCAGTGGGCAAGATAGCTTTGGAAGTGGCCTTTGGTGATGATCATGATTCCAGAGTTGAGACTTTGACCTTTGAGGTGGTTAAGATTAAGAGCCCCTATCATGCTTTGTTTGGGCGGTCGGCTTATGCCAAGTTTATGGCAAGGCCTTGTTATGTCTATCTGCAGCTCAAGATGTCGGGTTATAAAGGCACCATCACTGTGCACGGCAACAGGAAGATAGCCTTGGGATGTGAAGAAGGTGATGCCGCTTATGCTGAGTCTGTTTGTGCAACAGAAGAGTTGAAATTTTATAAAGAATTGACCCGGCGGATATGACACCTTTGAAGAAGCCAACCACAGAGCAGGACCCCCTGTTGAAATTTAAGTCGACAGATGATACTAAGCTAGTTGATTTTGTTCCTGGCGATTCATCTAAGCAGTTTAGTATCAGCACTAATCTGGATTCAAAATAGGAAAGCGCGCTCATCGAGTTCATCCGTGAGAATCAGGACATCTTTGCATGGAAGACTTCAGACATGCCAGGTGTACCAAGGGAACTCGCTGAGCACACTCTCAATATTGATCCGAAGTTTAAACCAGTCAAGCAATTCCTTTGTCGCTTCAATGAAGAGAGGCGTAAGGCCATTGGTGAAGAGGTGGCCCGGCTCTTGGCAGCTGGGTTCATTATTGAAGTTTTTCATCCTGAATGGTTAGCTAACCCGGTGCTGGTGCTTAAGAAAAATGGCGCTTGGCGCATGTGTGTGGACTACACAGACCTTAACAAGGCTTGCCTGGCTAATCCTTTTGATCTCCCTCGTATTGATCAGATCATTGATGCTACGGTGGGTTGTGAGTGTTTGAGTTTTTTTGATGCTTATTCTGGGTATCATCAGATCAAGATGGCAGTTAAGGACCAGGAGAAGACAACCTTCATCACTCCCTTTGGAGCCTTCTACTATGTGTCTATGCCTTTTGGGCTCAAGAGTGCCAAGGCGACTTACCAGCGGTGTGTGCAAAATTGCCTTCATAATCAGATTGGGCGTAATGTTCATGCTTATGTGGACGATATTGTGGTGAAGTCAAGGAAGAAGGAGACCTTGATAGATGATTTGAAAGAGACCTTTGACAATCTCCGGGTTTACAAGATGATGATTAACCCGGCCAAATGTGTCTTTGGTGTACCAGCAGGCAAGCTCTTGGGTTTTCTGGTTTCTGAAAGAGGCATTGAGGCTAACCCGGAAAAGATCAAGGTTATTACTTCCTTGGCCAAACCGGCGTGTATCAATGATGTTCAGCGCCTGGCAGGTCGTATTGTGGCCTTAAGCCGGTTCATAAGCCGGTTGGGAGAAAAAGCTGTCCCTCTATACCAGATGATGAAGAAAACAGATCACTTTGTCTGGAGTGATGCTGCTGATCAGGGGGTTTGAAGCCTTGAAGAAATAGTTAGCTGAGCCGCCGATCCTTGCAGCTCCTATTAATAAGGAGCCCATGTTGTTATATGTGGCCGCTAATAGTCGAGCGGTCAGCATGGCGGTTGTCGTGGAAAGGAAGGAATCTGGCAAGGAATATCCGATTCAGCGGCCGGTTTATTGAAGGAAATATGCCCTAGAGGCAATAATAAAGTTGTTATTTATATTTCCTTATATCATGATAAATGTTTATTATTCATGCTAGAATTGTATTAACCAGAAACTTAGTACATGTGTGAATACATAGACAAACAGAGTGTCACTAGTATGCCTCTACTTGACTAGCTCGTTGAATCGAAGATGGTTAAGTTTCCAAACCATAGAAATGAGTTGTCATTTGATTAACGGGATCGCATCATTAGAGAATGATGTGATTGACTTGACCCACTCCGTTAGCTTAGCATTTAATCGTTTAGTATATTGCTATTGCTTTCTTCATGACTTATACATGTTCCTATGACTATGAGATTATGCAACTCCCGAATACCGGAGGAACACTTTGTGTGCTACCAAACGTCACAACGTAACTGAGTGATTATAAAGGTGATCTACAGGTGTCTCCGATGGTACTTGTTGAGTTCACATAGATCGAGATTAGGATTTGTCACTCTGATTGTCGAGGAGGTATCTCTGGGCCCTCTCGGTAATGCACGTCACTATAAGCCTTGCAAGCATTGCAACTAAAGAGTTAGTTGTGGGATGATGCATTACGGAACGAGTAAAGAGACTTGCCGGTAACGAGATTGAACTAGGTATTGAGATACCGACGATCTAATCTCGGGCAAGTAACATACCGATGACAAAGGGAACAACGTATGTTGTTATGCGGTTTGACCGATAAAGATCTTCATAGAATATGTAGGAGCCAATATGAGCATCGAGGTTCCGCTATTGGTTATTGACCGGAGACGTGTCTCGGTCATGTCTACATAGTTCTCGAACCCGTAGGGTCCGCACGCTTAACGTTCGGTGATGATCGGTATTATGAGCTTATGTGTTTTGATGTACCGAAGATAGTTCGGAGTCCCGGATGTGATCACGGACATGACGAGGAGTCTCGAAATGGTCGAGACATAAAAATTGATATATTGGATGACTATATTCGGACACCTGATGAGTTCCGGGGGTCACCGGATATTTATCGAAGTGCCGGGGGGTTATCGGAACCCCCGGGGGAAGTATTAGTGGACCTTAGGGGAGAGAGAGGGCAGCAGCCCAGGAGGTGGCGCGCCCCCTCCTAAGGGGAGTCCGAATTGGACTAGGGGAGGGGGGCGCGGCCCCTCTTTCCCTCTCCCTCTCCCTCTCTTTCGTTTCCCCTTCCTCCTCCTAGTTGGACTAGGAAAGGGGGAGTCCCACTCCTACTAGGAGGAGGACTCCTCCCCCTCCTTGGCATGCCCCAAGGCCGGCCGGCCTCCCCCTTGATCCTTTATATATGGGGGCAAGGGGGCACCCTAGAGACACAACAGACATTGGTCTTAGCCGTGTGCGGTGCCCCCATCCACCATAATCCACCTCGGTCATATCGTCGTAGTGCTTAGGCGAAGCCCTGCGCCTGTAGCTTCATCATCACTGTCATCACGCCGTCGTGCTGACGAAGCTCTCCCTCGAAGCTCTACTGGATCGTGAGTTCGCGGGACATCACCGAGCTGAACGTGTGCAGATCGCGGAGGTGCCGTGTAACATCCCAAATTTTCAATTTGGAATGTTATACATTAGATCATCATGCATATCATATTTTATTGCATTTTAGTTTGCGATCCTCGAAATTCTAAGCAACTCAAGGACCCACGGAGAGAGTTGGGGATTTCACGATTTTCATATTTGAATTTTATCAAATATCGAAACGAGGATCATTCGTTTTAATTATTTTTCTCTCCGAAAATATTTCATATCAAAATAAATGAGAGGGGATAATATGACTTCTCCAAAAATAATGAAATATTGGACGAAAAATATTAAAAACAAATATTTGATTTTATTCGGATTTTATTTGCCTAGGAAAAATATGCGTTTTTCGAAATTGCATTTTAGGCCCAAATAAATGTTCATCTTGCCCGGCTTAATTTTAGAGGACGGGAAAAATTTATTTCGAGATTTTTGGAGTCCGTTTAACATTTCTTTTCTTTCTTTTTCTGCACGACCAAATTGTTTAAAGAGCCGAACAGGACTCCGCCTAGCCGGCCCTCTTAAATAGCGCCGCCCCGAGCCCCCCAGCCCACCGAAGCCCGCCACCACCTAAACCCTAACCCTAGCCCGACCCCGCCGCCGCCGCCGCTGCCCGTTCCGCCGCCGCCGCCCCGCCACCGTCCCGTCTCCGCCGAGCCCATCCCGCCGCCACCTCGCCGCCTCGCCGGAGATCTCGCCGAACTTGAGGTAGCCGCCGCCAATTTTTTTTACAAAACCGTTCGGTTATTTTTTAAAAAAAACCTAGATCCGTTTTTTAGATCAGTTCGTCGGTTTTCTCGGTTTAGTTATTTTGCGGACGTTCGTTCGTACGTTCGTTTTAACGAACGGTTTTCGTCGTTTAACCGCAGACAGCGAACGTTCGTTCGTTAGCCTGTTCGTCAATTTTTCTTTTTCTCGGATTTTTCACAATTATTTTCGATCGCGATTTCTGATCCGATTTTCGTTTTAGTATAACTTTTCGCTCGTTTATCAGAATCAGGCGATTCAAGCGCCTGGAATTTTGTCTCGAAACCCTCTTTCTGGTTAACCAACTCAAACAAGTTTTTGCTACTGTAAAGTTTGACTTAAGTCCAGATTAGTAAACAAAGTTTGTTTCTTTCGCCGTTTGAGTTTTGTTGCTTCGTTCGATTTGATTGTTTTTGCCAACCGGAGTTCTTAAGTTGAACTTTCTGGTTAGATCTCTTATTTGAGTTTTACCCGTGCACCCTTGCTTGATTGCTTATGAATGTCATTGTTTGTTTGCGATAGATTACCCGGAGTAAGCAGCGTGCTACTACGAGTCTCTAGGTTTCCCGTATCATCAGCAAGGCAAGTAACACTTTGATCATACCTCTTTACCACCCAGTTTTATTGCATTAGATCAACCCTCAAACTATTGCATGGTTAGGAACTGTTTAATATATGGGTTTTGGGAAGTAGATGAGGTAGTACCTATTACCTGTTTTATTATCAAACCCTTGGGAGTTACTTCTACGTTTGCTTATATTGCTATGCTATGCTCGTAGACGTGGATTGGGTTTGAGTGATTACATGACAGATGTGACATTGTTAATTAATGGTTAACTTAAGGTCGCTACTTAAATACACATCTGGGTGGATTGAGGCACCTGGGGAACCCAGTGTTGCCTGTGTTTTTGGAAATCCCGGGGTACCGTGTGATTCTCCTAAGGACCGCCACCCAGGCTCAAAGGGATCATGAGATTATTCATGCTAGAAACTTCCGTGTGCAGCCACAAGCTATTATGGGCTCTAGCATAGTTGATTAAGTCGTGTGAACTCTTACAATGATAGACTAGCAGATGTAGGGGAAAGTAGGTGTAACTGTCTACCCATCGTAAGGTGCTAACACTTCTGAAAGACTGTGTCTCGGTCATCCGTTTCTCAAACATCATGAAGTGCGAGAAATCCAACGGAGGAGATCGAGTCTTGTGGGGAAAAGTGCGCTAACCTCTCCAGAGTGTACAATCTAATCATGGTTAGTCGTGTCCCCGGTTTTGGACATCACGAGTATCTATTTCTTGGATTATCATGTGAATCTCATCATCATGTTACTTAATTAAATTTATTGGGTTTAATGAAATTTACTTAATTGGGATTGAGTTGGGTGAACCTTCTCAATGTTTAACAACCACCATAATAGTTAAATAAAATTTAATCCTTTGTTGTAGGGAAAAATTGGCTTTTCGCAAAATTGTAACCATAGAGCTTTCCACCAGCCAAATATGCATGTAGTGTTAGCATTATTCTGCTCATTACTCTCTATGTGTTACTTTGCCAGCATATTCCATGTGCTGACCCATTTTCGGGCTGCAACGTTCATGTTGGAGACTTTTCAAACGACGAGTAAGGTGCCATAGGTCGTGGTCTTATACTCAGTGATGCCGTTGGAGTTGATGGACTCACTTTATCTTCCAAGAATTCCGCTGTTATCGTATTAGATGGCCTTAAGCCATGTTTTTTTGTAATAAGTTCTCTCTTGAGACTATTCGGTTTAATAAGTGTGTGATTGCTACTCTGTTATAAATCCTTCAAGTACTGTGCGTGTCGGCATTACCGATCCAGGGATGACACTGATGCACAGAGACTAGACTGTTTGAGGTCTGGTCGCTACAAAGATGGTATCAGAGCACACGCTGACTGTAGGACACGACCACTAAGCTAAAGCCCTAGATCACTACTCTTTTCTCATTTCTGACTCCTCTCCTTTCTTCCACTCTTTTAGGATGGCGGATGCAAGGAACAAGTTCGCGCAACCGGATGAGGATACACCTTTTGGACGACACTTGAAGGAAGTTACTAGGTACCTGAACATCGGAATACCAAGCTTCACCGGGACCTACAACGCCACACTACCAGAAGAGGAGTGTTGGATGATTCAAGTTCAAGTTCCAGTAAGGATGTTCACGCCAGTCACTGAGCCCATAGATTTTTCTTTCGATGCACCAACCTGGAGTCTAGGAAAGAGTATGGCAGCTCACATTACCATGGGACACATTGGAGAAGTTTACCACAATGATCTCAAGGATACTATCTATCAGATTTGTGGGCGCCGAGACGAGCAATGGGAGATGATCAGCACCAGGAAGGATAGATCTATTGCAGCTTTCATTTAGGAGTTAAACCAACACATTCGTCGCCAGGAGAACCAGATGTGCGCAGGCATGATGGATTTGAAGAAGGAAATGACAAGGATCACGGAGCTGGAGGAAGAACTCAAGGAAACACGCGAAGATTATATGGAAGAAATCGTCGCACTAGTAGAGAAGAATGACGACCTGATAAAGAAGATCGGAGTATTCATGGGAGACCCTGCGCCAGGAGGAGAAGACGACGATTCTACTTGTCCGGAGAACTACATCATCATCGACGACACCGACTCGGACCCCAGTGATGATGATTTGGAGGATGAAGCCGGAGCAGATATCATGGAGTCTTCGACCGATCAATTTTTCTAGTCGACCACCATATCAGTAGTAGTATTCCACCATGTATATAGTATAGTCCAAGCACTTTGTAACGATAGTTAGATCGATTGTATGCCTTGTTTGAATTGATTGGAGTGATATGATTGTGTTTGTCTCATGTGCATATGGGTAGTGTTTTCCCTCTAGATCTCATTCTATCCTATTTTCTCATCTTTTCTAAACCCATCAGATGCCTCCAAGATGCCACACCGGATTTTTTTTCCCACCGAAGATCACTCAGTTGATTCAGCAGCAGAATGCCCTGATGCAAGTGCTAGTTCAGAACCAGGGGACCAACAACAACAAAAACCCACCACCACCCCCACCAGTTGACCACTTACCCCTTTTCTTAGGCCGAATCCGCTGGTGTTCTCCAGTAGCACCGAGCCGATTGTTGCAGATGATTGGCTTCGCAAGATTGATAGGGAGTTGACCACTGCAGGATGCACAGATGCGGAGAGAGTGCGTTTTGCCGCACATCAGCTTGATGGACCCGCAACATCATGGTGGGAGAATTACACAGCCACTCACCCCATTGACACTGTCACATGGGACCAGTTTCAGCAAGCTTTTCGCACTGCCCATGTTTCAGCAGGAGCTATGGCCATGAAGAAGCGTGAGTTTCGCAACTTACGCCAAGGAGGACGTACCGTTGGCCAATACGTGGAGGATTTCAGTAAGTTAGCACGTTATGCCCCAGATGACGTTGCTACGGATGCAGCTAAGCAGGAGAAGTTTCTGGAAGGACTGAATGATGAGCTGAGCATGCAGTTGATGGTGGCAACTTTTAACAACTACCAGGAGTTGGTAGACAGAGCTCTCATGATTGAAGGGAAGCAGCAGCAGATTGAGAGCCGTAAGAGGAAGTATGGACAAGGGAAGTACCATTCTGGAGCTCATCAGAAGCCTCGATTTACCCCGAACTCGGGAGGACCTTTTCAGCATACCCATGGAGGAGGGAGTTCGCACAACCATAGTGGCCCCAAGAATGGGAATGGTAACGGAGGAAGCAACGGACAGAACCGTTCCAACCCATCAACCCCAGCCAAGAAGGATCTGAGCCACGTCACTTGCTACAAATGCCAGAAGACTGGACATTATGCCAATGAATGTCCTGAAGCTAAGAATGGGAATGGCAACGGAAGCTCGGGGAAGAAGCCGAACCCTTTCAACAGAGGACAAGTGAACCACGTTAACGTGGAGGAGGTAGAAGCCCAGCCTGATGCAGTAATAGGTAAGTTTTTGGTTAAGTCATTTACTGCAATCGTTCTTTTTGATACTGGTGCATCGCATTCATACATATCAAGGGGATTTGTGGATAAGTTTAAGTTGCCCACCAAAGTTCTTAGAACACCTATGTTAGTAACCTCGCCAGGAGCAGAGTATATGGCAAGCCAAGGATGTTTTCAGATGCCATTGGCCATAGGTAGGCATGTTTTCCCCTCAGACCTAATCATTTTGGAGTCCCAAGGTTTGGATGTGATTTTGGGAATGGATTGGCTATCGATGTACGGAGGAAACATCGATTGCGCCAGTAAGACGATTTTGCTTACCACCCCAGAAGGAAGAAGGATTAAGTATGTATCCCGGCATGTGCCAAAGAGGACTCAAGTGAATTCCTTATCAGGAGTTGTACAGGAGGAAGTACCAGTGGTGAAGGATTTCCCTGACGTATTTCCAGAGGAGTTGCCAGGCATGCCACCAGATAGAGACATTGAGTTTTTGATTGAGCTTTTGCCAGGCACATGGCCAATATCTAAGAGACCGTACAGAATGCCCGCAAAGGATTTGGAGGAAATTAAGAAGTAGATCAAGGAGTTACTAGATAAAGGATATATTCGCCCAAGTTCGTCACCTTGGGGATCACCAGTACTTCTAGTGGAGAAGAAAGATGGATCGTTGAGGATGGTTGTTGATTATCGTGGATTGAATGAAGTAACAATCAAGAACAAGTACCAACTGCCGATGATCAATGATTTGTTTGACCGACTACAAGGAGCTAAAGTATTTTCCAAGATTGATTTGCGATCAGGATACCACTAGTTGAAGATTCGAGAGCAGGATATACCTAAGACAGCTTTTACCACAAGGTATGGGCTATATGAGTACACCGTTATGTCATTCGGCCTGACTAACGCACGTGCCTATTTTATGAACATGATGAACAAAGTGTTTATGGAGTTTTTGGATAAGTTCATCATAGTGTTCATTGATGATATTCTGGTCTATTCGAAGAATAAAGAAGAGCATAAGGAGCATTTGCGTTTGGTACTTGGAAAGCTCAGAGAACATCAGTTATATGCCAAGTTCAGCAAGTACGAGTTTTGGTTAAAGGAAGTTGGATTCCTTGGACATGTTATATCCGGGGAAGGAATAGCAGTAGATCCCACCAAGGTTAACACTGTGACAAATTGGGAGTCACCCACATCAGTTGGAGAGATCCGGAGTTTTCTTGGACTCGCAGGATACTACCGGAGATTCATTGAGAATTTCTCAAAGATTGCAAAGCCTATGATGGAATTGTTGAAGAAGGACACCAAGGTCAATTGGACTGAGGAATGTGAGGACAGTTTTCAGGAGTTGAAGAAACGTTTAGTTACAGCGCCAGTGTTGATTCTGCCAGATCAACGCAAGGATTATGAAGTATATTGCGACGCTTCACATTGAGGACTTGGAGCCGTACTTATGCAGGAGGGAAGAGTTGTTTCATATGCCTCACGACAGCTTAAACCCCATGAGTTGAATTATGCTACACATGATTTGGAGTTAGCAGCCGTAGTGCATGCGTTGAAGACATGGAGACATTTTTTGATCGGAAACCATTGTGAGGTGTACACGGATCACAAGAGTTTGAAGTACATTTTCACGCAGAAGGAGTTGAATCTCAGGCAAAGGAGATGGTTGGAGCTCATTAAGGATTATGATATGAGATTGCATTATCACCCAGGAAAGGCTAACGTAGTAGCTGATGCGTTCAACCGCAAGAGTCATGTAAATACCCTCATGACCGGAGAGTTACCCAAGGGGTTAGCAGAAGACCTTTGCGAGCTGCGTTTGGAGATAGATCCAAGAGGTTATGTAGCAGCCTTGGAAATTCAGTCTACCTTGATGGATAAGATCAGAGCAGCTCAGAAGACGGACAAGGAGATTGCCGAGATAAAGGAAAGGATGAGTAAAGGAAAAGCCAAGGGATTTCGTGAGGATGAGCACGATACCTTATGGTTTGATGACTGCGTATATGTGCCCAATGATCAGGTGATCAGGAAGTTGATTCTGCAAGAGGCCCATGGTTCACCATATTTGATTCACCCAGGAAATACCAAGATGTATCTGGATTTAAAGGACAGTTTCTGGTGGACCGGAATGAAGAAGCATATTGCGGAGTATGTAGCAGTTTGTGATGTATGTCAGAGAGTGAAGATAGAGCATCAGAAGCCAGCGGGATTGCTACAACCTGCCGATACTCGAATGGAAGTGGGATAAGCTAGGCATGGATTTCATCACGGGATTGCCCAAGACTCGTTCAGGCTATGACTCGATATGGGTTGTAGTCGATCGTTTGACGAAGGTAGCTCATTTCATCCCAGTAAAGACCACTTATACCAGTGCTAAGTTGGCAAAGATATACATGACCAGGATCGTATGTCTGCATGGAGTTCCGAGGACCATTGTATCAGATAGAGGAACCCAGTTTACCTCAAAGTTCTGGCATCAGTTGCACGAGACTTTGGGTACCAGACTAGAGTTCAGTACAGCTTTTCACCCGCAAACAGATGGACAGACGGAAAGAGTCAATCAGATTTTGGAAGACATGCTGAGAGCTTGTGCGCTAGATTATGGATCCAGTTGGGATGATAATTTACCTTATGCAGAGTTCTCTTACAACAACAGTAATCAATCCAGTTCGAAGATGGCCCCTTTCGAAGCTCTGTATGGAAGGAGGTGCAGGACACCGTTGTTGTGGGATGAAGTTGGAGACCGCCAGTTGTTTGGACTAGATTTGATTAAAGAGTCTCAACAGAAGGTGAAGTTGGTTCGCGATAGGCTCAAGGTAGCCCAGTCCAGGCAGAAGAGCTATGCAGATTCTAAACGCAAGGAGAGAGTTTACGAAGTTGGAGACCGAGTTTATCTTCGGGTGTCCCCGCTTCGAGGAGTTAAGCGTTTTGGAGTTAAGGGAAAGTTAGCACCATGTTTTGTAGGACCATACAATGTTTTGGAGCGTATGGGAGAAGTTGCTTACAAGTTGGAATTGCCCGAAGGATTGTCAGGAGTTCACGATGTGTTCCCTGTTTCTCAGTTAAAGAAGTGCCACACGGAGATAGCTGATATACCTTTGAGAGATACAGTGCCACTGGAAGCGATTCAGTTGGATAGCGATTTGACCTACGAGGAGAAACCAGTCAAGATTCTCGAGTTTGCCAGCCGAGTCACCTGCAGCAAGGTTATCAAGTTTTGCAAAGTTCAGTGGAGCCACCATACTGAAGATGAGGCCACTTGGGAGCGAGACGAAGACCTACGGAAGGATCACCCTCACCTATTTTCTAGCCAACCCGAATCTCGAGGGCGAGATTCATCTTAAGGGGGGTGGGTTTGTAACATCCCAAATTTTCAATTTGGAATGTTATACATTAGATCATCATGCATATCATATTTTATTGCATTTCGGTTTGCGATCGTCGAAATTCTAAGCAACTCAAGGACCCATGGAGAGAGTTGGGGATTTCACGATTTTCATATTTAAATTTTATCAAATATCAAAACGAGGATCATTTGTTTTAATTATTTTTCTCTCCGAAAATATTTCATATCAAAATACATGAGAGGGGATAATATGACTTCTCCAAAAATAATGAAATATTGGAGGAAAAATATTAAAAACAAATATTTGATTTTATTCGGATTTTATTTCTATTTTATTTGCCCAGGAATAATATGCGTTTTTCAAAATTGCATTTTAGGCCCAAATAAATGTTCATCTTGTCCAGCTTATTTTTAGAGGACGGAAAAATTTATTTCGGGATTTTTGGAGTCCGTTTAGTATTTATTTTCTTTCTTTTTCTGCACGACCGAATTATTTCAAAAAAAAGTCAAACCGACTCGGGCCGTAACCGGCCGGCCCTCTTAAATAGCGCCGCCCCGAGCCTCCCAGCCCACCGAAGCTCGCCGCCACCTAAACCCTAACCCTAGCCCGACCCTGCCGCCGCCGCTGCCA